>NW_015652173.1:470977-471057 GCF_001515625.1 Sinocyclocheilus rhinocerous
TGTGTTGGAGATTAAATCAGATATTTAAACTAGTGGTAATCGATTAGCATACTTCCAGAGGGCTACAAAAGCTACAAAAT
>NW_015652173.1:473079-474564 GCF_001515625.1 Sinocyclocheilus rhinocerous
TAGCTATAGCAAAAGCTTGTATGACAGGTCAAAACTGAGCTGCCAATGATAAACAATGCAAAAATGTTACTTTCCCCCCATCGGGTAAACAAGCAGTTAAAAGCACACCTAACCAACCCCTCAGCCCACTCAATACACCACTGGGCTAAGAGTCAACTGAGTCAACACCTCTCAGTGTTAAGGTGAGAAGAGACAATGCTGAAGAATGCGTTGGCTAATAGAGGCAGTCGTGCCTCAGAAGCCACAGGAATGCCTGCTGGGCGCTGGAGGACATGACTTCACTCCTCTGAGCCACATGCAGCGGCTGCGGCATGTTGGCACTTGTCTTCTGCCACACATACAACTTGATGCCCCGAGGACGCTTTAATACCAATGAGTGTGTCTGTGTTGGAGAATGAGGGCATTAAATCAGATATTTAAACTAGTGGTAATCGATTAGCATACTTCCAGAGGGCTACAAAATGTAGGAAGCCTACGGTTAACCAAAACACAAGTGGATGGGTGAACACGTGAACACTAAACAGTGCGTATGCAACATGGTTAAAGTGATATGCAATGAATTTAAGGGTGAAATTGTAGCTAAAGGAGTCAGAGCAGGATAGATTTTAAAGCTAGTGTTCCTACCCACTGGCAGGATCCAGAGCAAGAGAGCGAGGGTTATCCAGGTCTTTGCAGACCAGCACTTGTCGGTACTGGCCATCCAGACGGGCCACTTCAATACGGTTGGTGCCAGTATCAGCCCAGTAGAGGTTTCGACCCATCCAGTCCACAGCCATTCCCTCAGGATAGTCCAGGCCAAACTCAATGACCGGTTCCACCGAACTGCCATTCATGAAGGCTCTGCTGATAGTCTAAACAAGAAAAGTGATCAAGGAAGCGACTAAATACTCAAGCTAAGAGCATTAATAAAAATATATACACACACACACAATTGTGCAACTGTCACAAAATTTGAAAAAGCCCAAAAGGCTATTTAAGACTGACGCTAAGCAAGCTGCTACATGCTACTGCTAAAAAAAAAAGCAATACTCATTTATGAGTCATTTATTTGTTTATATATATATAAAAGCGTCTGCTAAATGTCTAAATGTAAATATAATGTTATATAATATATAAATATTTACATTTATTTATTTAGCAGAATGAATAAGAATAAAATGTATTAACTAACTGATTAATACATTTATTTATTATGAATAAATAAATAAACTTTAACATTAAATAACCTGCTAATAGAAACAGTCATTATTTGATGATGTTATTCACATTTACAACTAATATTTAAAAATAATATTAATGTTTTATATTTATTTATACTTTTTTTAAAGTATGGAAGAATGAATGTTTAAATTCATCATAAAACATGATGTTTTGAGTGTTTAGCATAAATTTCCACTGTAGTGATTAGTGTTGTTTATGCTAGATGGTTTAGATGTATCTTCAATAATAACTATATTTTAATTTGTATCTATCTATATATATATA
>NW_015652173.1:474794-507347 GCF_001515625.1 Sinocyclocheilus rhinocerous
ATATATATATATATATATATATATATATATATAAAATTTAAAATGTCATAAAATAATATATAAAATATATATTTACGGAGGAAAATGCCTTAAAATATATAACATTAAATATATATTTAAAAAATAATATTAATATAACATTCAAAAAATATACCGTATTGTCCCGAATATAAGACGATGTTTTTTTCTTGGAAATAGATTTGGTTTTTAAAAAGCCTTTTTCCAAAAGGTACATCTGGAAAAAGGGGGGGTCGTCTTATAATCAGGGTCGTCTAATATTCAGGCCAATACGGTAAGTGTCACAAAATTAAAAAACAGTTAGCCCTTCAGAGCTTATAAAACTGAAATTAGCCACTAACTGTTAATGTTAAAAGCATTAATGCTGCTTTGTAACAGATATTTTAGAACATATTTTAAATGGTTTTCTTGTCTCAGTAGCATTTAAGAACAGCTCAGAATTTACATGCTGGTCTGACATGGTTTAAGCTAGTTAGTGCCGGTTTAGCTGGTGGATTAGTTTTGCCATACTGTTCACCAGCACAATACTTCTAAATATCTTCTTATAACCATTCTTATTGTTTTACAATGAAAGATAATGTTATCTTAAAAGTGCAATACAAATGTAATCATCACAAAATTGAAAAAGGCAGGCTGCTTGAGATCTTTTGAGGTGAAACATCTTGGACGTCTTTCCCACTGACGTTTTAAATCTGAGCGCAACAGCTGCTTTGGGTTAGAAGCTGATGGCATCGTTTTATCATCCTCCAGTGCGGTGGTAAAAATCGACAGCTAAACTTTTCATAATCCTTGGTTTACTTTTCCTTTGATTTTAATGTACAATCGCTCACTCAAAATGTCACAATCGCTCACCGCCACAACGTTCTTTTTTCAGATACACCGGAGTTAAAAAGTTAAAATCATGATGGACACAAAAGTAGTCCGTACCTTGGTGATGACATCGGTCCAGTAGATCCTGTTTTCCAAAACATCAAAGTCCAGTGCGGAGACCTCCTTGACCCCGGTGAGCGGGATGGGCACGTCGTTGCTGTTGGTGCCCAGAGAGATGCTGCGTATGTCAGCACGGTTGGTGAAGAGCAGGAACGCTTCTGGAACCACACAAGTGCGCAGATCACTCAGCAACTCCAAGCCCATGGGGCAGGCGCAGCTTAGACCCTGAGGCCGATGGAAACACAGGTGACTGCAGCCGCCGTTGTTTTCCGCACAGCCGTTAGTGCCTGAACACACACAAATGGAGATCTATGGATTAGCTTCATGGACATGCATTGATCTCACAGTGATATAGTGTTGCTGTTTGAAGTCCTCCTATTAGTTTTGTGGCAGAAACAATTTTTTATTAAATTAATCTATTTATAAATTAAATATTACACATATATAATTCTGTCAGGACCACTATCGTCAAAATGATTGACACAGTTTGGTTTGGTGGTATGTTTCTGTTCTGGGCAAAAACTCTCTGCCCATCCATGCAGCCTGTCATGAATGAGCAGGGAGAGCAGCAATAATAACCCCCAAGGGTAAACAGAACAGAACAAAGCAGATATCATTAATGTACTTAATTATATTTAAGTGTAACACATTATTCAAGATAAAAGGAGATAAAAGATTGAAAGCCAAGTCCTGACTGTAGCGAAAGGAGGAGTTGGGGATGGAGGAGGGTAATTTGCTCCTGAGCAAGCGAAAAAGGGTAGATGTATAGCTGAGGGATATAGGCAGATGTGATCAGCTGAGTCAGCCGATGCAAGCTTGACTCACGTGACCTGCCAGAACTAACGCTATATGCTTAATAAATATTTTCAATATCAAATGATAAAAAAATCTATTATATCTATTGTAATTTGTATTTATCAGTGTTATTTTAGTATAACTTTTATACTATATACTAGTATTTATTAATTATTTCAGCTTTTTTCAATTAAATTTTTAATAGTTTCAGTACAAGTTATTTAATAAGGTATTAATAAATTATTTATAAACAATTTATTAAAATTAATTATTCTAAACACTAACATCAATATTTAAAAATAAACAAATGTATTATTATTAATACTATGTTTGTTCATAAGTATGAATCAATTAAAAAATATAAATTATAAAAAAAAAAAAATCAAAGTATAAAATATCAAATACCATCAAATAAATCATTTTTGTTAAAATATCAAAAAAATAATAATTGTATTTAGCATATTACATATTTTAATAAGTAATTTACTAAGATTTCAGGGGTATTTAAAATATTTTTCTAAACAATTCAAAGGTGTTCCAGGTTTGACATTCTTTGTCCAGATTTCTAGAAGAATCAATAATTAGCAAAGGTCACTGGATATGATAAATATATAGTATTTCACAGCTATACATCTTAATATGTAATCACGCAATTAATAAAAAAAGTAACTAGTTACTAAAAAAGTAAGCAATTTGATTATGAACGTTTTAAAATGTAATCCAGATTACATGTAATCCGTTACTACACAGTACTGCATATATCACTGTTCTGATTTTCAATGTACCTTTCAGGTCAGAATAGTGTTAAAAGTAAGAGGTCTTACCAAAGGTCTCTGAGACTTTTGTGGCTTTGAGACCCATGAGGTCAGGGAGCTGCTCGACGATGACCTCACGTGTGGCGTTGGCGATGTGAACTCTTTCGATGCTCCTCCTCTGCCAATCCGTCCAGTAGATATACTCTCCCAGCAGCGTAAAACCAAAGATATGAGGTAGTTTGTCCTCTAGAATGGTCATCCTATTAGTGCCATCCACATTAATGACCTGTGAAAAAAAAAAAAAAATCAATTAGGTTTTGTCCCTGGTCACCATTCATCTTCACTGCGTGATCATCTTCTTTTGTGTTCCACATAAGAAAGAAAAGTAATACAATACATTAGGATGAGAAGGTTTTATGTTTAAATGAACTAGGCCTATCTCTTTAAGAAAACTGACAATTGTAGGTGGTCAGATCAAACAATTTCAATTAACAGCAGAAAACAGGAAACAAATGAACAAATCAGCCTGGATCTGTTTACGTTTGCCAAACAGCTGCACACCACATGCACCATTGGACAGATCTCCAAATACTCAGATATTTGAACTGCCATAATTGCAGTATCCTAATCCAAACCAGCTAGGATTTCCCAATTGTGGAAAAAAAAAAAATCCCCAACCAAATATGTAACTGCCAAAAGAGTAGCTATTTTAAGTCATTACAGAGTACGCACACTTGAGCATGACTCTTTGAATCTCTACGTTTAGTGCTTTTTCACTAAAGGCTACACAATCATACACAGTCACAAGGGTTGCATTACAGGGAAGAAAATAACGCAAACTGATATAGGGAGTGGAGCCAGGACATGCCTGAATCTTTAAAAAAAAAAGAGAGGGAGAAAAGCAAGAGAAAGTGACAGATGGGAGGTTGAAACCAAGTGGGTTGCTGGGAATTGGGTTTGTTTCTGAAAAGGTTGCAATTACCATTTCTGGAAACCGTCCTGACATTACTACTTCTCAAAATAGACGGCTTTCCATTTTTCACATTTAGCGAACGGGTGTCAGCTGCAGTAAATGCTACCCACCTAATCAAATACATTCTGGAAAAAGCTTGAAACGGGCGAAAAACTGCAACGAAAAACCTCGAAAGCTACTAGCTTTATCCAGGCTTATTACGAAGGCCTGCAACTGATCCGAGTTCAAACACTTGCTTTCTCTTTCCAATACCAGAAAGCACCGTTTCACCACTTCATTGAATTCATGTTGATAAAAGCATTCCATTTTATAATATATATATATATATATTTTAATACATGTAATGTACTCATCATGAAGTCATTACTGGAAAGCATCCATGCTTTTTATGTTGCAAAAGCTGTTGGGAGTTTTTGACATCCTATACCTGTGCAATCAGACACTAAGAAATGCAGAAGGCTTTTTTTTTTACTATTTTCAAACCGCCTGCAGCCAGATGTCTTTGTTTGCCGAATGAAACCCATGACAGTTTACTCTATCATGTCTTCTCCCTGAATGATGAATGAGATTATAAACGCTCAAACGAGCAGGTCAAGATTGAGTGACGGGCGTATTAATGCAGCATATTGTTCCTGGGTAAAGTAGCTCTCCGAACAAAGACTTCCTGTGCGCTGTCTTTCCCAACCCAGAGTTCTTCCTGTGAGGACCGGTGGAGGGGGATTTGAGATTGGGGCGGCTGCCAGGGAGGGGTGTCCACCTGATTTATTTCTGTAATGAAGGCCTGCGGAGTGGCTGACTCTCAGTCTCAGTAAAGAAAGCAAGAAGAGAGATAAGTGCACATTATTTTAAATTAGCACCTTCCTTTCTCAGTAATTTCAGCACTATGGTGGAATCTTGTGGGGGGTTGGGAGGGAAACTGGTATATTTGCCACCTCTGAGAAGGCAAAGGCTATGTTGGAAGTAGCATACGACCATACTATGTGCAGTATTTTAGCAGAATGCAGTACGTATACTGTGCAAAACCCAGATAACATACTACTTTTGCAAAAAATATAAAATTCAGAGCAGAACCAACTGCATCAAGTACACGCTTCCATTTCGAGAGTGACAAATAAAAATAAAATAAAAAAATAATAAATTTTATTTTTTTTCTTGACTTCTCAACATTTAACAAGATATTTTTTTTAAACAAAACTGGATTCAAAATGTAAAATAATTATTATTTCTGAAATAAACAAGTAATGATGTCAAGCAGAACCAAAAGTTTCCATTTTATATTCCATATCATCTCACACACTATAACAAATATATATATATATATTTATATACATGTATGTACTGTATGTGTGTATATATATATATATATATATATATGTATATATAATACTCCCTAAATAAACATGGAATTTGTTAAAAATATGCTAAAATAACATTATGAAATATCTATCAATCTATCTGTCTATCTATCAATTTATCAGTCTATCTGTCTGTCTATCTAAAAATTGCATATATAAATAATAAAAATATATATACATACACGTTTACACATACATAATTAAATTTATTATTTGTGTGTTTTTATACACGTACACACACATTTAAATTTATATTAAAAATAAAAATAAGAAGAATTGTATTAATATGTAGTATTTTAGATTTGATGACCTATAAAATAATCATATTCATTTCCAAGATGATATCTGGATGCAACTTTCTGAACTAAACATGAAATGAGGTCATCAAACATTTGTTTCATATTGCACACTGTTTCACATATTACTTAAGAGTAATAATAAAAAAAAGTTTACTTTTCCACATTGTGTACATATACTGCTTTTTAATAAAAAATGGTACATAGTATATACTAGGCCTATGCCTGCAGTTCACACTACATTATTATTGCATACTGAACACAGAAATCACAGATGATTTCTTTAACAGAGAAGGAGTGTGGTGTTTTGGTACTTGGAGAAGGGAAAGAGATGTGAAGGGAAGTTGAAGCTGTTGTGAAAGCCTCCTCTTTCCTCACAGTTTGAGACAGCGGAGGCGCTGACACTCTGGAGGAATGCTAACAGACACAGACAGTGGGCTGAAACCACAATGGTACATTTTTCTTACACTCCTCCTAACACATAGACGTCTCAAGGGTTTAAACCGGGCGCCTTCCTGCGGGATGCAGACTTTTCTCAACCCTGGAGAAAAGGTTAGAGGCCTACAGCACTGCAGAAGCATGATGAGATGGGCCAGAACTTACACCATCGCTATATCATAGTACCACCACAATACTTATTTTTCCAAAGGAGGTGATATGAACATGCGTTTCAAGCTGCCTTCTGTCTTCTGAAAAGGCCAGGATAGGGTTTTCAACGGAGGAGGGGCCCCAGACTACAAAAGTGTTTGGCTTTTCTCACTTCCTTCACAAAGCCATTGACACATGACGTGACAAAATGGTGTTTCTATGGCACCAATGCAGAGCAGAGACACAAAACACACCCATGGACCTTCCTGGAGGCCTGTCAGGCATCTTGTGTGGTACTCTACAAATGAACCAAAAATATGAAAAAATATTAAGCACCACAACTGATAAAAAGAAATGATTCATGAACACCAAATCATCATATTAGAATGAATGAAAGGTCATGTGACACTGAAGACTGGAGTAATGATTCTGAAAATTCAGGATTGCCATCGCAGGAATAAATAATAGTTTAAAATCTATTAAAACAGAACACAGTTATTTTAAATTAGAAAAATATTTAACATTTTTCCTGCTTTTACTGCATTTCTCATCAAATAAATGCAGCCTCAGAAAGCAAAATAGACTTCTTTCAAAAAATACTACCAACCTGATTCTACCGTTTTAACATTTGTAAAAAAAACAACTAACTTTGTGGGGATACACAATCTTATAAACAGTGTTGGGGAGTAACTGGGGAGTTGTGTAAATACAAAATAAATGTAACTGTATTCTGTTACAGTTACTGAGAAAAAATGTGTAATTAAATTACAGTTACTTATGAAAATGTTAACCATTACAAAGGGGGTTACATCTGAATATTTTCACACACTTACAGATTTAATTGATTTCTTTCACAAATTGCATTGACTGCTCTAAAATATGAGACACCAATGTTTCAGGAGTTTAGGACACAGAATAGGCCATGCTTATTTGATTTCAATGTATGATTTTAAATCAGTATTTAACCTCAGAATGATCTCAAAGTAAAAAAGAGGTGCTAAAAACTGATTTTGTGGTGGCTGTGATCGAAAATGACATTTTTATCATTTTAATTCAAGTGATAAAGGATTTTGAATGTCTGACAGTAATCAGTGTTGAATATTACTTTAAGGTTAACCCTGCCTGGTTTAAATGTTTGAAAATGAATAATAAAGCAATAAAGTAATTGAAATAGTTACACTACTTGTTACATTTTAAATAGGGTAACTTGTGTAACTATTACATTTCCAAAGTAACCTTCCCAACACTGCTTTTTAGGTTTAGGCCTACATGGTTTTAAACACATATTGTTTTCTCAAGCTTCAGAACAAAAAAAGCGAGGTTTGGCCCAATTTTCCCATAGCCGCCTTTAAGTGAAATAGGAATTCTTTCCACTTGTGTAATCAGGAGTTTTATTGGATGGCATACCTTGCCGACATCTGTTTCCCCTTTTCTGCACAGTGTTGGACATTGTTCCTCTTGCACTGACCCCTCCTGTCCACTCCACCACTGCATCCCAGCAGCATTCCTCAAATCCCGTTCTACAAACTCAAACTAGCTTGCTCGTTTCTGTGGGAGTTGAGTGAAAGGGAAAGGGTGGAGTGCTACAAATCTAATTCAATGATCTCTCGCAAAACCATACATGTTCGTTCAAGAGATCAAGTTTGCAGCTGATCAATTTAGAACCCCAGCGAAGTTTCTGGAGTGTTTAAGGGGGATGGGAGAGTGAAATGAAGGGAAACTGACTGGGGGAAGGTGAGGCCCATAGAAACGCATGGCTGCCAGTACACACAGAGGATGTGTGTGTTTAAGGAGCGGCCAGCTGCCGAACCCCCTTTAGACCCCAGCAAACACAGGAAGGTCTCTGGAGGTCACCCAAACACACAAAAGCAGGCACTGGGGGGACTGAAGACTGAGATTTTAGATACAATGCTAAAAACTAGTAGTATATAGAACACTAACAGAGTAGCTGAATGTGTTTGCGGTGTAGCTAACAGGAATGAAGAAGTGCAAAAATAACTAAATCATGTAGTCAAATTAAAATAGTTCTTTATATTTTCTGAATATATATATATATATATATATATATATATATTAGCTATTAAATAAATAAGCTCAAATAAACAATTAAACAAATCATTGCACATTATTTATAATAAAAATATTATGTATAAATACATATATGATAAAAATTAAAATGTAAAAATATTAAGCAGCAGTTTTCAACATGGATAATAATAAGAAATGTTTCTTGAGCAGCAAATCAGCATATTAGAATAAATGAAAGATCATGCGATGCTGAAGACTGGAGTAAAGATACTGAAAATTCAGCTTTACATCACAGGAATAAATTACATTTTAAAATACATTCAAATAGAAAACAGTTATTTTAAAATTTAATAATATTTCACAACATTACTGTTTTTACTGATTTTTAAATCAAATTGATGCCGCCTTGTTGAGCAAAAGAGACGTAAAAAAAATCGTAAAATTAAACCCAAACTTTTGAATCAGTTGTGTGTGTACTGTATATACGCTAAATAATTAATAATTATATATTTTTTTAAATAAAAGAATTTAAAAATAAAACAAATAATGATCTTTGTGGTAATTTCAATATTTTTCACACTGCTAAATTCACAGTCTGGCTAATAAATTGTACCACAAAAACTTCCACTTTGATAGTCCTCCTGTCAGCAGGAGTCTTTCTTCTCGCTTACAAAAATGCTATTCATTTTTTAGAGAGACAATTAGGCATGGCCATCGAAACTGAAAGGAGAGTGTGCCTTTTTTCTCTTTGACTGCCTTTTTTCGCTTCACCGAGATTTATGTGGTGAGAAAACGGAGTGTGAACCCTAATTTTGATGAGGAAAAACATAAAAAGTACATAACAAAGACCCCCAAAAAAGTCTCATCAATAACGACAAAAAGGCAAGACGCTGAGTTTTTTTTTCTTCTTCAAAGCCAGATTGTAAAGAGTGTCCTGGCACCAGGGTGCCAAGCAAATTCAATATGAAGGCAAACGAGGTGACAGCATGGCCTCCGAAAACACAGAGCCATTGAAAAAGAGAGAAGGACACAACAGAATTAAATGAAGGCTGAGCTCATCAAAAAAACATTTCTATGTATAATACTGAAATGCTAAACTCATAAAGGCTGTTTAACGCATCAGGATTGATTTTTGTAACTTTCATGGTGCGAGTGTCCGCAAAAAGTCACTTGGAGTAAGTACAAAAAGTTTCACTCTATGCCAAAATATTTAGCAAGAGAGCTTGCAAGCTGTATTAACAGAATAAAATGCATAAAATTGTAAGTATATATTTATTAATAGAGGGAAAACTATTTAAAAATCTATTTTTAAATTTATAAAATGCATAAAATGTAACATTTTACAAAATGTAGTTTACTAATAAATATGAAACTATTTTAAACTAAAATATTAATATTTACAAAATATTAATTAATTTATGAAATTACAAATTTTGCATAAATATTAAATGTATTTATATAAATATTATATATTTTGCTTATTATGTGTCAAACAAGACACTATCACTCGTAGCAACATATAATTTGAGAAACTCACTCTAGATAAACTAGAATGCATCGCAATTTTAAGATAAGAGAGGGACATCTGTTTTCTTTGTTGTCCATGAGATTAAAGTGTGTTCACGCGTCAAAACAATTGGACGGCACATGTGAAACCTTGTAACATAGAATATACACAGCCACAATATAAAATCCTGCAAAATAACCTCCCCTTTCTGCGTGAGCTTTGAAACATCATCCAATTTCACCTGAGGTTTGTCCAGCTCTTCTGACAGGCCGACTCAGCTGTGGATGATATTATCTTTTTATCTGTTGTTTGCTTGTGTAGGCCAAGAACAGCACAGCCTTAATTCAAACAGAATGATCGGCCGTTGGTTCTCTTTTTTTTTTTTAACCCAAGAGTCCAAACCCTCATGCCTCTCCGTTCTGCTCGGCGCTGCGTCTGCACTTCCTCTGACTTTGATAGAGCTCGTGGAGACAAGCGCTGAGAAAGTTCCCGATGAGAAGCGCTGGTGGATCAAAAAGTGAATGAAAGGAGCGACTTGATGGTTGTGAAATTGCAAAAATATTGACTCGTGTTCCTGCAGGTCATTTGCTCGCAGACGGCTCCCACGGACTACTGGAGCCCTGAGAGGGAAGTTATCATTCCCATGGCCTCAACTGACAGCATACAACAGAAATCAGCATGTTAAACAGTCAGTCTCTAATATTTATTATAAGAGCCACATTTGAGACCTTTTTTGGATGTCTTGAGAGATAAAAGCGATATTAAAATGATATTCTAAATATTTTATCTTGCCAAATAAGCTGTTTTAAAGGTCTGAAGACAAAAACAAAAGATAGACCAAAGTAAACAGAAATTTAAATTAAGTTACCATGTCAATTAACATGTTAAACACTAGTTTCATTGAGTCTGTGACGCTTTCAATTTGGACGTAATGCCATTGAATCTTGCTGGCACCATCTCTGGTTTTAAGGAGACGTGTAGACCAACCTCGCAAAAATGCTGGTATCCTGTTTACTCGATTCATAAACAGGCCAACCTAAGTAAATACATCAACATCCGGTGGATATCTGACATGACTTTCAGACAGCCAACGCTTCTTTGGGAGGAGAAAAAAACAAAAAACAAAAAAAACCTCACACGCCCAGACTCGGGGAGTGGAGCTCTTATGTTTTGACAAAGAGCAGTAAGATGAGAAGGTCAGACAGTAGAGAGGAAAGTATTCATCTTACCTAAACTGCCATAAATGCAACATTTAAGTTTATATAAATGTGACAGCAATGAAGCATCAAAAACAAATAAAAATCAATAATATTCTCTTTGCTCACACAAAAAAGTAGTGAAATTTCTACAAAAAAAAAAAGAGATAAATAGAGATAAATGTCAATGTTTATATCAGGGGTGGCGAACTCCGGTCCTGGAGAGCCCTGCAGAGTTCAGCTCCAACCCTAATTAAAACTCACCTGCCTGTAGCTTTCTAGTAACCCTTCAGACCTTGATTAGCTTGTTCAGGTGTGTTTGATTAGGGTTGAAGCAAAACTCTGCAGGGCCGCGGCTCTCCAGGACCAACGTTCGCCACCCCTGGTTTATATGTATGCATATGTATATGTATATGTATATATATATATATCAGTAGCGTGCGATGGTGTTTTAAAATGAGGAGGCAGTTATATACAGTATATATATATATATACACACAGTATATATATATACACATATATATATAAATACATGAATGTCCCTGTTACACTTAATGTTTTCGCATTTTCTTGGTTAAATAAACATTACATAAAAAGAGAGATTTTTTTATTTTATTAACATTATTTTTTTTATTTATTTAATATTTTAAATAAGAATTATAAATTTCATAGTGTTTTTATGCATTTTTACATTTATTCCAAAATAATAATGAAAGGCAGTAACAATTTGAACAATATTTTGGAAAGACTTAATTAGTAAGGCTAACATTAGTTAACATGAACTAAGAATAAACAACACTTCTATAGCAATTATTAATCTTAGCGATATGCTATTTACACTGTGAAAAATAACTACAGATCCTATTTACACTATGTCAGCAGGATTTTCTGCTATTTATACTATTTATTTCAAATAGTGGCAATTATCTGCACCTTAGTATTGTAGAACGTTATAAAACAGTATGCAATCATAACATATTGAGTGTAAATTATAATTTTTATTCAAATTATTAAATGGATGCCACCGTATTGGGAGAATATTAGCCCTCCTTACATCTACCCGATGTGATAAGAGATTTGAAAATGGAGGAAAAAAAAAAGAGTTCGGTAAAGGGCGGAATCAAACCTGGGTCGATCGCATCAAAAATGACTTCGGTACGCGCTTTACTGTCTTCGCCACTGAACTTGTTAATGAACTATTGTCTTTTGTAGTAACCTTACATTGATAGGTGGAGTTAGTGTAAATAGCTTCTGCCAACAAGGCGGCCTATTTGCACTTAGTGTAATAGACACGTTTTTTAATAGTGAACTGATGTTCAGCTGTTCTTTTTAATAGTCAACTTATTTTCGAGTCATTGTCATGAAAGCCCTGTAAACACTGTCACAGACACGAATTCATCAAGCTGAATGCTCACTAACTGACACGGTCATCACGTTTTCAGGCCATTTCAAGTTTTATTTTGACGTGACACATAGCAGTGATATATCTAAGCAGGTGAGTTGTTTACTTACTTAATATTTAGTCAATAACGCCATCATTTTCTTCATTCATTCAGGCTGAGAGCTCGCACGAAAACAAGAGGCAGGATTTATCGCATGAACCAATCACATTCAATCATAACCGATCATATCCAATCATATCGCGATGGAGGCATTGCCTCCTCTCACGTGATTTTCCCCCATTCATTCTCAATTACCCCCACTAAACCCGGCACACTAAGGGGTCTCTGTTGTAAGTCAATGGGCCGAAGGGAGGCAAGCCTCCGCAAGTGTTCTACCTGCGGGTGTCGCTGTTGGACAGCGTTACTTTATAAAAACGAGTGACTTTTATACTTTTAAAGGCACAATATGTAATTTTCGCCGCTGGAGGGCGCGTATTCAAAATAAACAAAGAAACAAAGGTGTAGTTTGATGATGCCGTGACTGAGTGTGGAATCATGGGAGTTGTCGTCTTCATCCCCACAGCCGATGCAATCCGACGGGACTCGGGCAGAAATCATGTTCATGGATGAGCTAATGATTTATTAACGTAGTAGAATGAAGCAGGGTGAGGCTGAAAGCCGTCGAAGCGAAACGAGGCCGCTGAACGATCTTGACACACGGCTCGAAAGCAGCAGAGCTTTTATTATGCCACAGTCAACCGCTTCCGCTCCTTCTGGTCGTGCGTATGTGGGGGGAAAAAAGTACCAAATGTATCTAGGTTTTATCATACTAGATACATTTGAAAGTTCTGTTATAATGCTACTCTGTGCGGTCGTCACCTGTCTAATAAAACACATAACATAATTAAAGCATCTTTGGTGTTTCCATGTTTTCTACAAAACAAAACCGGAAATCGAGGGGTTATGACGTCATTGGCAGGCGACACAATGACACTATGGACACGGTCCGTGTCACTAGTTAAAATTGCTTATTTCTCTGGATTTAAAGGGGTCATATGATGCGATTTCAATTTTTCCTTTCTCTTTGAAGAGTTACAATTTACAATTCGGCGTAAAGCAATTGTTCGTTTTTAGTCTGTTTGAATTTTTCCTCTTTTCCGTCGCTTTTGAATAGCTTAAAAGCGCCGTGCTCATTTTACTTTCACTTTTGAATTAGCGGCAGTTAGGCGTCATTTGCTTGAATGCAACAACAAAATACAACGTCAAACTCACTTTAGCCTATATATAAAACATAGAACTTTTATTAACAAAACAAATACAAATACACCATGCTATAGGGCAGGCTATGCCTAATATAAAAATAACAAATAACTTACATAAAGTTTAAATAGGTAAACATGTATATAGGCTAAGTAAACATGTATAATATAACCAAGATTCGAACTCAGGACGCCTGCAGCGCAACAATGCACAACGCCACCCACAAGGCCATCAGCACCAACTTATTATAATACTTTTAATACACACACAAACGCATATATATATTTATATATAGGCCTAAATAACTATTTTTAATTATATTATTCTAAAAACATTCATTACTAATAATTTAGTATACAGTGGGTACGGAAAGTATTCAGACCCCCTTAAATTTTTCACTCTTTGTTATATTGCAGCCATTTGCTAAAATCATTTAAGTTAATTTTTTTTCCTCATTAATGTACACACAGCACCCCATATTGACAGAAAAACAGAATTGTTGACATTTTTGTGTATATATATATATATATATATATAAAATACATTTATTAATACATTATTAAAATATCATTAAAAAATGTTTCATTTTTTTTGCCATTTTTGCCTTTATTAGGATAGGACAGATTAGAACTGACAGGAAGTGAAGTGGGAGAGAGATGGGGCGGAATCGGGAAAGGTCCTCGAGTTGGGATTCGAACTCAGGACGCCTGCAGCGCAACAATGCACAACGCCACCCACAAGGCCATCAGCACCAACTTATTATAATACTTTTAATACACACACAAACGCACATATATATTTATATATAGGCCTAAATAACTATTTTTCAATATGGGGTGCTGTGTGTACATTAATGAGGAAAAAAAATTAACTTAAATGATTTTAGCAAATGGCTGCAATATAACAAAGAGTGAAAAATTTAAGGGGGTCTGAATACTTTCCGTACCCACTGTATATATTAAATCATATGCAATACAAATTATTTTGTTATCCATAACCCAACATACAATTCCTCCGTTTATGAAGGGATCATTCACCCAAAAAAATAAATTGTGGTTAATCATATAAAGTGATTGTCATATCTCTTCACAATGCATGGATTAAACTGCTTGATACATTTTGGGTTTGGACCTTTTTGGTTATCTAGACTGTTAATAGATGGACTGAAACCTCTCAGGTTTCATTAAAAATATCGTCATTTGTGTTTTGAAGATCAGCCAAAGTCTTAAATGGATAGTTCTCATAAAAAATGAAAATTCTGTCATTACCTACTTACCCTCATGTCGTTCTAAAGCCACAAGACCTGCACACAAAAAGTATTCTCGTAGCTTCATTAAATTAAGGTTGAACCACTGATGTCACATGGACCATTTTAACGATGTTCTTACTACCTTTCTGGGTCTTGAACGTGATAGTAGCGTTGCTGTCTATGCAGGGTCAGAAAGCTCTTGGATATCATCAAAAATATCTTTATACGTGTTCCGAAGATGAACGAAGTTCTTACGGAATTGGAATGACATGAGGGTGAGTAATTAATGACAAAATTTTGTATTTTTGGGTGAACTAGTGTAGCAGAGTGTCTTTCGTTAATAGACCGTGGATCACTTTCACAAACCCCTGTGAAGCACCACCCTGACTGAAAGCAATGTTCTTTGACTCACGTAAGCTTTAAATGTTCCCACCCTGATCTGTCTACAGTAGTATGCTGCTCCGCCTGGGACAGCCAAAGGTTTGTCTAACCTGACCAGAAAGCTACAAGTTGAAATGGTGTCTCAATTGGCTGTAAATTCGGAAACAATGTGTTTTCTCTGGGGTACATATGGGATGCATTGCGAGCAAACAGCAGAGTCGACAGCTGCCGGTGACTGCTTACCACAACACTGCTGAAAAAAAAAAACTGGGACAACCGCTGCTGTATTACGTTAATAATCCGTGAACATCTCCAGAACAGGAGCGGAGAGCTGGGCGTCTTTCCCCTTCACTACCCTCCCGCTGACAGATGTGGAACAGTGGCGAACATCCCTCAGGAAATGAGACGGATTGTGGTGGCAATAACCGAGTTACAGGACAGGAAGGACTAGGACGGCTGAGTGAAACCAGGCCGTGAGTGCCAGACGCTACACTTTCACAAGTCTCACTTGTAATGTGAGAAAAATAGAGAAAGTGAATCCGCATGCGAAAGCATGAAGCACTCATATAACATTTCTAGGGCAATAATGATAAGTGATAATAAACAGCCTTTTGTAGCTGATAAAACAACTGATAGATTTACTTTTTTTGTGTTTTAAACCTTTTAGTGTTGCATAAAAGCTTAGAAACTGGGCTTTATAATGCTTACAAGCAATCTGATCAAATCTTAACTCAGGGAACAATAAAAATGTTCACGCACAAAATATGATAATCATAATAGCAGCAGGCAATAGCATCATAAAGATTCAATTGTTATTTCATATATGGTTAGAACAGTCAGAGACTGAAAACGGCAGAGACTGACACAGGAGAAAGAATTGTTGAATTAATTGTCAATATTTTTGTTTTCTTTGCACACAAAAAGTATTTTTGTAGCTTAATAAAAGGTTGAGCCACTGATGTAACATGGACTATATTTTAACAATATATATTTCTTACTACCTTTCTGGGCCTTGAACGTGATAGTAGCGTCGTTGTCTATGCAGGGTCAGAAAGCTCTCGGATTTCATCAAAAATATTTTTGGTTCTATTTGGTTCTATTTTCCATTTTTGGGTGAACTATGCCTTCAATACATTGTGAACCTCTAGCAGAAAAGCAAGAGATTTTGGATTTGGTTTCCTATTATTTTCTCCAAGGAGCCAAAACCATCATGGAGGTCTACAAGATGATGTTATAATAAGTATGGATGTCACAACACTGTAAATTTAGCACTGTGCTCTAAACAAATGCTAATGGTTCTTTTTCAAGGGAAACCGACTTGGTCTTTTAAAATTTAACCATTAAAACATTTAATGCACACGTAACCATCTATTCTTCTAATTCATCACACTTAACAGCAATTTTGAGCGTTTTTGCAGGCCGTCAAAGCTCTGCTGGCCTGTAAAAATCTTACATTTGAGCGTATTTGTTTTCTCAAACAAAATGACTAAAAAACTGCATGAGTGAAAGAATTGCTGGATAGTGTGAGCGGTGCTGGCCACAGGAGATGGAAAATATTACGAAAGTCAGGTGTCTTTCATACCCCTATAATTCAAGTGAAACCGTGTATCCTTGGAGCCTAGAACATCAAAGTTTAAGACCTCATGGTGAAACAGCCAGCAACAGCAACAAACTGTTACCAGGCAATTAACTATAGTGCTGTTTGGCTTGGACTACCATTGGCTGGATTTGGCCCGCACAGAGGCGCAAACTTGCAATTCTGTTGCATTTGAGCGAATTCTAGTGAGAAAACTAGAGCGGAGACCAGTCGCTGTACCTATGTCATGGGCACTGGCTGTATGTTACAGTTTTTCTGCCCAATATTACAGAATAAGACATACTGTATGTGTGTAACTGAGTTGTACATAATATTCTATTCAAACGTACTATAATATGCCTCCTTCCTGCCTGGGAAGGAAGTTCTCTGGATGTCTGCCAGACTTGTGTGGGACATCCATCACCTGTAAGAACCGCATGTAAGCGGAGCTGCATTTGAAGCTCGCAGCCTCTTCAAAGCAGCTTATTCTACCACTACCGTCCAAATCAAAACAGCCCTCGCTCTGATGGGCCTTGAATGTGCCGCTAACTCATAGACAAAGGAGCTATCATTAGCATGGCCAATGTTTTAGCGAGAGGCCCCTCGCTGGAAAAACCCTGCGCAAATCAAGTTTCACGGCTCCTGCCGGCCACAATGTCCCAGGGCCATTGGTGCAAACGCTTTGGGGGGACTTTAGAGAAAAGCATTATAGATCCTCTTCACACTTATGCTTTTTTTTGCCAGCATCCATCAGCAGACGAGCCCTCGGCCACCTCACATCGTTCCGCCACAAATAAAGCCCTCTTTCAAGCTGTTGCTTTTCATTGTCACGGTGTTGCCATACTGAAGGGCCATCGAAATGCACTTCAGGATTCATTGTAGTCAAATGGCTTTATTGAGAGGAAAATTAAGACTTTTAGGAAAGGGAAAAAAGGGAAGAATGTAGCTATCAAGCAATGCGAACGGACAGAATATATATACTGAAAAATAAATACACATAAAATGAAATACAAAGGGCTGACTGGTATACTTCATGTATCTATAATTTTTCTGATTTTATTTAGAATCTATTTGTCATTACGTTTTTATATTTTATTTTATTTATTTTAAAAATAAAAATAATATGTATACTAATAACAAATTTATAAATGTAAAAATATGCTATTCATTTATAAATATATATCAATAGGGCCCATCAACTGTTTGGCATATAGCTTTGTTCTCGTCCACAGTATCTTTGTCATCGTGCTTACGAAATCTAAAATGCTTCCATACCTCTGACTTTTTATGTGAAGGCTTTATTAAAACTTTATAAGATTAACGTAAATCTTATGTTCAATGTTTGCGGAAATAAATATTGAAAAAAATTGATTCGTGGCCTTTGAGAATCGATATTGAATCGACCACATTTTAAAAAACGATATATCGAAAAATCTATTTTTTTGCCCAGCCCTACAAATCATTGCGACAAATGCGAAGCCTTTGAAATGAGACACAGCTTTAAAGGGTTAGTTCACCCAAAAATGAAAATTCTGTCATTAATTACTCACCCTCATTTCGTTCCAAACCCGTAAGACCTCCGTTCATCTTCGGAACACAAATTAAGATATTTTTGATTAAATCCGAGAGCTCTCTGACTCTCCATAGACAGCAACACAACTGCAATGTTCCCAGGTCCAGAAACATAGCAAGGACATCGGTAAAATAGTTCATGACTATTTTACTAATGTCCTTTCTACGTTTCTGGACCTGGGAACATTGCAGTTGTGTTGCTGTCTATGGAGGGACTGAGAGCTCTCAGATTTCATCAAAAATGAGGGCGAGTAATTAATGACAGAATTTTCATTTTTGGGTGAACTATCCCTTTAATATATTCAAGATTTTCAGTGAATAATGACTAAATATTGGTCTGTTTCTCATACAGCTATCAAATGTTTTCATAAGACTTGCATCTTTTCTGATGTTCAAAAGCTCCAGTCTCTCTTCGTTTCTAATTGCATGAAAAAAGTGGCCAGTAAATTCTTAAAAATGTCTCCTGTTGTGTGCCACAGAAAGAAAAAGAAAGTTTTTCATAATGTCTTTGTTAATATTACCATTATTTCAGAAAAAGGAAGTAAACTGCAAGGAAAAAGACAAAAAGAGGGTAAATGACAGAACATTCAATTGTGGGTAAATTATCGCTATAAACCAAATATGACAGCCATTTACTATAAAAATAAAAACTCTGTCAAGCCTAAAAATCATGTCTCAAAAACAGGCTGGAGAAACTGCTACATGGTCCTTTCACAAACATGAAAAATTAACAATGGAAATGTCCTCAGCCCCAAATGCAATTCAACTTTTCAAGGAGGAAGGTAAAAAAAAAGCCCTTTCAGACAAGGCCTATCACCAGCCGTGTTAAAGGGGGAAAAAAAGCAAGAAGGCAAGAGGGAGGGAGGAGGGCCTGAAAGCCTCCATTCCTCTATTTATAACCATTCAGGCAGTGAGCAGCCACATTCCAAATGCCAGAAGGCACTTTTCAAAACTCCTCATTTAAAATTTAATGTTGTTTTCAGCTCCTAAAAAAGAGCCACCCTCCCTCACACCCACCATCGACCAAAAGGAACCAAGCGGGTGAAAAAAAAAAAAAGGAAAAAAAAAAGGCAAACAGTAACATGTAAATGTGACTCTGTTCGGATGCAGTCCAGAATCGGCCTTTTCAAAACAAAAAGGGCAGCTGAAATGAGGTAAGCGTGCATCAGTATGCAAAAAAGAAAATCTTTAATGAGAAATTACTGATGGCCAGGCCGTGCTGCAACTCTGGCGATTAGCACTTCAAGGGCTTTTCTTCCTTTCAGAGGGTAAGTGGGCCAGCTAAAGAATGGCCTCCGCCTCCATTAAGGTGAATCTGAAGAACCCTTGTGAAAAAGGAGAACAGAACACACTTGTCAGCTGCTGGGAGGCTGGGGAATGCGGCGCAGCCACCCAAAAAGTGCATCTGGTGCAGGGGTGGGGTGGTGTGTGTGGATGGAGGAGGACCTCCGCGAGATTTCGCCTCGATTCTGTGCAGCTTTTGTTCTGGAGTAGGCAGAGGGTCAGCTCTGAACACACTACCACAGGGCTTCCCTCCTCAGCTGGGCAGGAGAAAGAGTGCGTCCTGAATATCCCTTCAAAACACTTCCAAAGGAACCGTAAAATCACAAATGAGACTTAATATCTCAATTGTTTCTCCTACACGGTAATGAGATTAAATGGAGAGCAAATGAATGAAGTCTTCTGCTGAACAGATTTTTCTTTTTAGAAAATGACCCTGTCCATTTTAGAGTTTCAGAATTGGTCTCAACGGAGTCTGAGGCTGATGATACACGGGGCAACTTTGGTTAATGTTGCCGTCAATGGGCAACCAGGTGAGACACAAGGCCCACAACTGATCTAAAGTATCCAGATAGAAATTTGTTACCCATTCTCAGTGGGAAAGTACCCAAGAAACATTCCTCAAAAAAAGTTGCCCGGCAAAATTGCTCAAAAGTTGCCCTGTGTATCATCAGCCTTAAACTGTGCTCAGATCTGCCAAAAATGTCAGTATGAACTCAGACATTTCTCATCAGATTCTTCTGATATCAAATTATCTGACAAATTGTCTCAATTGTTTCAATTTTTTGGGATTTACACTAAGAAGAACCATTTAAGACAGTTGATATCGAGCAATAACAATGCCCCTCTGGGTGATAATCTCAACAGGACGGAACAACCACAAATGGGATTTCTTTAATGTCTCTGTTGTATGTTATTGGCCAAATGTTTCTCAGTTATAGCAATGAGAGGAAAAAGACCCAGAAATTCAGAGTAGATCTCAACAATGTCTCACTCTGCAGTTGACACTGACATGATACAAAACCAAGCAATAAAACTGCAACATGCAAGCAATAATAATAATGCACCTCTGGTGATGGTTGCCACAAACAATCACAAATGAGATCTCTTCTCAGTTACAACAATGAGATTAGATGGAGATTTGTGCTTGCATCTTGAACTTCGCACCAGTATTCTCTCACGTGTCTCCTCTAGAGTTTCAGAGAATTATCTGAGCTATGCAAAATTATCTGAGCTATGCTATCTAGGTTCATTTTACAGCAACAAATATCTTATCAGTGACTATTTTTATTTCTACCCAGGAATTTTAGGGTGAAACATCTGAGACTCTTGAGAAGGTTGAAACTCAATGAAATACAACTTGAGCTCTTCATTAAATCTCCTGTAATATGAAAGAACAACCTTTGACCAATACAATGTTCCTGGGTGATGGTAAGTGAAAAATCTGTCTGAATTTCAATCCGTCCAAACGTTGATTATCAAAAAAAAAAAGGGGGGTGGGATTTCTATAGCTGGTTGGCTGAACTGACTACAACACCTATGATGCAAATGTACCAAAGACCACCTTCTACAACTCTCTCTCTTGAGGAAAATGCGAGGACGCTGTCAGTCAACTACACAAGGTTTTCGCTAAAACCAGTTTTGATATGAGCAAAAATACAATAGCTAGAAAGTATTTTTTTTCTATAGGAAACACAGCTTTAAAACAGAGTCCCAGTGCTCAGTAGTCCTCCATTGGGATGTTTGGGGGATGATTATTCTAGAAGGTGTTGCACGTGGACTTCAATGAGCATCTGGCCTTTTACCGAGCTCGATCTGTCAGCAGTAGTGCCCTAATCCTCAACTCATTCAGCCCAGCTTTAACACAGGAAAACACCACCTTGCTCCTCCCTTTGACGGCCACAGAAAACACCTCTGCATCTCAAAGAGAGAGTAAAGCAGAGTGCACACAAACAGGGACTCGTGCTGAGTCGTGGTGGTTTTTTAGGCCACCCTTGCCCTGCTGTTCACCCTTGGCCCGCCTGTCCCACTGCCCCTTCTCTTTAAACGGCACAGCAGGGAAACTGGCAGATTAAAAAAAGCCCTGGGTTACAAACAGGTTAGTTGTGATGGTATTTTGCTGGCTGTGACTGTCCGCAAACACACTGGGAGTTCAGTGCATCAATAAATAATACCTACCCTTTAAATACACAGTTTGAGAGCTCTTACCTAAACTTGCCACACACCTAGGTTAACAGGTTTATGAACCTAGACAACACAAGATCAACTGTATTGTTATGCAGTTCTAGTTTGAACCATAACATACATAAATTGTCCAATTCGTAAACATTAGTCAATGCATTAGGTCCTCAGCTAACAAACAACATCTTTACAGCATTTATTAATATCAATATTAAGGTCTACAAATAAAAACACATTTGTAACTTTTTTTTCTTCACAGAATAGAAGAAATTATGTCTACATATCAGAGATTATTAGTCAAAGTGTAGAAAGATATTGGGAGAGCCAGGTTTGGAAAGGTTGTTGAGAGTCAGCGTGAGAAGAAAAGCAAACGAGCACAAGAAAATAAGAGGGGGATGTTTCCTTAGCTTCTTTTGTGTTTACACGACAGGCTTTCAGGCATACTGACTGAATGAAAAACCTCTGTATTATGACACCCAGGGACCTGTGCCTACAGGTAGCTGACTAATTACACAATGCCAAAACCACGAAAACGCCCAGACCACGAAGCCTGTGCCACAAAAGAACAGACACTGAGGAAACAAAAACAGACGTGGAGAAATTACGAAAGAATAAATCAAGACATTTGTTCTGAGGCCTGAGTTAGAACACAAAAACAGAAACTATTCCATGTAAATATGAAACCTTACACAAGAAATCCTTTCAAATATACTTGAGGTTTCACAATGGTTAAGTCTTTAAACAAAAACAAAAGTGCGGGAACTGACCGGATGTCTGGTGTCCCTTTTTTTTTTTTTGGATTACACAATCAGTATCAGATTCCAGAAACACTTACACTGAAACAACAGCTTGATAAACTTCAATGTCAATGAAGAATGTGCACTCAATACACTCTCGAGTCTCACGGATCTCTCAAGACTCTTGAGAATTTTCCAAACTGCAATTTTGCTCACTGGAGGAAGGGGGCGCTATTCAAATGGTTGTTTTGAAAAAAAAAAAAAACAACTGGATCCTTTTGAGAAATGCCCTCCAAAAGGTCATTAGCGAAATGTACATATGATGATCACTTCAGAGAAGTACTTGAAGGACTAGCTGCTCACTTTCGACAAAGAATTCGACCTTGTACTCTCCAGCAATCCTCAGGTCCCCTCTCATTACTCCACATACTCAGACTATTCAATCAGCACCAAAGCTCGAGACTCAATTCAGCTATTGTTGAGCATGGAACACCATACAATTTCACAGCTACTCGTATATGCTTCTGGTGAAAGGAAATCTAATGAGCAAACATCTCAACAAGGTGACACCACCTTTAAAGTAAAATGTTAGTTGACTTACCTCAATTTTGTCCATTTTGGCATCGCCCCAGTAAAGCTTTCCTGCGACGTAGTCAATGGCCAAACCATTGGGCCAACCAAGGGAGGTGTTGAGCAGCACAACCCTGTCCGTTCCATCCAGGTTTGCTCGTTCGATCTTGGGCATCTCTCCCCAGTCAGTCCAGTACATGTATCTGCATTACAGCAACAAGAGGAAGGTAAATTACATGCTAATTCAGAAGGAATTCCCTTAGAGATTTTAGAAATGAAGTACATAACTTCCATACCCGTTTATGGGATCTAACACGATGGCTCGTGGTTCATCCAGGTTCTCAGATATGAGGATGCGTCGAGAAGTGCCGTTGAGTCTAATCACCTCAATGCGATCAGTGCCGGTGTCCGTCCAGTAGAGGTTGCGCGCCACCCAGTCCACCGCAATTCCATCGGGATGGTTGATCTCATTGGTGACCAAAGTCTGGGCGTCGCTTCCGTCTATTCGGGCACGGCGGATGGCCCTCACCTCATCATCCGTCCAGTAGACGTATCCTTCCACTGGGTCATAGTCGATGGCAATTGCGTGCCGGATGTCACTGACTTGTAAGACGATGTCCGTGAAGTCAGGTAAATCCAGGGATATCCGCCGAAGATCAGTGCGGCGAGCCAGTAGAAGCACCTGTTCCGCCCCTGGTAATAAGATTGAGATTTGCTCATACGGTTGAGAACAACGAAGACATCTGCTACTGCAAAAGATTCATCATGGACCAGAGATCACCTGGCCTTTGACCTGCACTGTCTACTTCAATTAGGAAAGCAGTAACTCAAAAGCATCTAGCAAAAAGGTAGACAAATATGTGTATTAAGACTACTACCGTGCCTAGGGCACAGATTCAACTCGTCAAAGAAAACAGAGTCTGACAGCAGCAATTAGTAGCATGAATTGCAGAGTTGTCCCTGCAGACGGTGCACTGCAAGATCGCATTGCTCCATTACAAAAACCGCATTCCAGGTTTAAATACCAACAGTAGAATTTGTCTAGACCCAATCTGTGGAAGCAATTAGGTCCAACCTTGTCCTTATTTAATCTCTCTTTGTAACCGAGCACGCTCCAGTACCCACAACACCAGCTGCGGTCCACGGCACCCAATAAGTAGTGACATCCATCAGCGCTGACACCAATAAGAAGAGGAAAAAACAGCTCTTCTAGGGTTTCTTGGGCTTTTTTTTTTAAACTTCTTTTGGTTTTAATTTGTCCTTTGTTCTGCCTTGCATGTTATCAAAGCGAGTGGACGTCTGACTAAACCAAAACAAATGCCTTCAATTTAGCCATCCAAGCTAAACAAGTATGAGGTGTGGACGTTTGCTCATGTTAATCCTTTGTCCTACTGGAGCCACTCGTGCCCTTGCCTTGCCGCTAATGAAAGTCCAGTACAATGGGCTATTGTTTGTTCTGATTAGTTGTCAACTTTTCAGGAGAGTTGCTTAATCCTGAGGTCAGTGGGAATATGTTTTATTTGGCCAGACAACCTCCCCTGTCCTCTGCTAGTGCAACACTGGACAGCTCCATGTTTCAATTGCGCCACTGGAATGAAGGCTTGAAGAATACTTCTCATTGTTTCCTGGCCTGGGAATACACTGCCTCAAATTTGAAGGAGTTATAAATTCAAGTAGAAAGGCAGAGCAACTTGGGAAGGGGTGAACGTATTTTTTTCTAATAAAAGAGCAGTCTGTCATTAGCAGGCTGGGTGCACAGATACAATGGACAAGTCTGTTCTGGAGAGGCTGGGAAATAAAAAAACCTTAAGCAAGCCAGGGGGTGAAGCCTGATTTTAGAGTAGCCCTTAATGCGTAATGTACGTCCTCATCAAGAATAAAAGGACAAATGCATTCAAATTAAATTAGTCAAATGCATTTTGCTTTTGAACAAGAAAAGTCCTTTTTGGACATACAAATATGCCTGGATCTTTCTGTCGTCCTCAATTTACTTTACTACAATTACTACACTCCCCACAAAGTTTCACCAATTAATTTCCAAGACTTATTTTTATTAAAAGTTACATTTTTGATTTGAAAGGATCATGTTCATGACTTCTAAGATTTTATCTAATGCAATGACTTTTCCAGACCTGGCAAATGTCATTTTTAAATTCCCTGGTATTTCCAAGGACCCCATAATGACTACCAATTTACAACCAGCAAAGGGGCATTCCTTAAGGAGTCTGGAGATGAGGGAATGCATACAAACCACCGAGTAATTCAACCAAACTGAACTGGACCTAAATGCACAAACATTGGACTGACCCAGTCAGCCCCTAAAAGGTGACCTTGTCATGGGACCACCAAAGCCTCAAACTAGGTCTACCAGCTCTTCATCTGGACTAAAATTCTCATTACAAAGAGAAAAAGAAGCAAATTGTGTCAGCTGTTCTGGAATAAGGTTATGAATCATGATTGCTGAATCAGAGGAGAGTGATTTTGACTAAATTGTAAACTCAAATGAACCACCATCTGTCAAACATTAGTCTCTGTCATGGTCTTCTGTGCAGGACGGCATGCAAATGTTTTATAGATGCACAGTACGCCAATCCTCATACCAAAACCAGCCCATGAAAGGCCACAGTTCATAAAAATCTAATTTTACGCTCGAGTGCAGGAACATCATAATAAAATTACAAATGCAACAAAACCATTCCATGCTCTTCATAGAAAAGCAGCCATATCTATCTATCTATCTATCTATCTATCTATCTATCGTATACATTTTGGGTCTTTTTAAGCATTCAAACCAACATGTTTTTTTACCTGGTCGACAAGTCTTTCCATCCTCTTTGAGTTTAACCCCAGTTGGACAAGCACAGCTATAGAAGGGCGGCACGGGAGAGAGGAGACACAGGTGGGAACAGCCTCCATTTCTTTCACTGCATGGAGTTTGAACTGTGGAGTAATGACAGGGAAAGTGGAAAGCTATAAAACTGTTGTCTATTAGACATTACTGCAAAGAGCAATGACCTCTTGGTTAAAAAATGACCAGAAAACACAGTGATCTAAAGAGTGTGTGAATGTTTCACCAAATCCCCACCTTAATTTGAGAAAGTTAATCAGATAGGGTCAGAGCACTGAATTATATTGTAAATACAGGTCTGGTATATAAATAACCACGGATTGAACGTATTAACCCTACTGTTTTATTGCTCAGGACACTTAACAGTCAAGTTTTTTGTGTCTTAGTTATGCTGTGCTTAATTTAGGCAAACCTGAAAATCTCAAAAGGAGATTACCTTAATTTATTAACACTGATGACTAGGAGCTAGTGAAATAAAGCGATCTAATGAGTGATTTTACTTTACTTTTAATTGACTTGACGTGTTATTTTCGAGATTTCGGTCACACAATGCGTTATTTGGCACCAAACGGCTATGAACTTCCTTTTCACCTGTGACACGATAGATTAGAAAAGAGGTAAAAAACAGCATTGCTCAGTTCCTAAACAAAACTGCAGCCCTTGAACAAAAGCAGGTGGCAGCAAAACATTTTATTTCCTGTAACAGGTTTTTCCATTTCCACCAGGTCACGCTCTGCTCGTCGCAGCCTCTCAGAAAACGCATCTGCTCCATCAGGAAAACTTAGGCGGCCCTGACCCAACACTTGCTATCCCCCTCTTCTCCATGCTGCTCGCAGATGTGGTGTCTGCCCAGCACACTGACTGATGACTGGTCCACAGTTCAAGGACACATGAGAAAATTAACAAAATACCAATACAGGCACATTTGTGTGGACAAAGTATAATGCTTGACTATGCAACTGCAATAATAAAAATACATATATTTAAAAAATAAATAATATTAATTATTATTAACTTTAATTATTATTACTGATAAATACTGCTACGAGTCATCCTCACAAAATAATTAATATTAATCACAAACATTTCGTTAAATCTTAGCGAATTATAAAACATAAGTAGTTTTATACATTATCATATTACTAAAATATATAATGCTATACAATTAATTACAACATTTTTAATCAATAATATTATTCAAATAAATAGTGCTCTACAATTAATTAAAACATTATCACTCAAAAATATGTTATGACATTCTGCTATGTTATCCACACATTTTTTTAAGGATTAAATTAATTTACACTATTGTTCAAAACTTTGGGCTAAATTTTTTCTGTTTTTTTTTTTTTTTTAAGAAATTTATTATTTTATTCTCCAAGAATGCATTGAATTGATCAAAAGTGACAATATATTATATTATTATAAAAGTATACACAACGTTTTCAACAACGTTAATAAGAATAAAAGTTTTTTGAGCAGCAAATCAGCATTTTATTATTTCTGAAATATCAAGAAGACTGGAGTAATGCCTGCTGAAAATTCAGATTTGCCATCACAGGAATAAATTACATATTAAATTAGAAACAGTTCTTTAAACTGCGATAATATTTCACATTATTCTTTTTGATTAAACAAATGCAGCCTTAGTGAGCAAGAGACTTTAGAAACAACAACAAAAAACTTTTAAACAATTTTCAATATTTTTTATTTATTTTGTCTTTTTAATTTATCAGCAGTTTTAAAAATATTTTATAATTGCTTTAATCTGTTATACTAGATATTTAGGTTTAACAAAACAAGACAAAAAAATTTCCACGTGCCCACTGGAACCTACTTGAACCACCCTGGTTGAAATCACTAGTCTTGATCTTCACTGTTTGTTTGCATGATGATTGCTTCATCCTTTCTTTATTATCTTACAAACACTTACCTAGTGGGGTCTTTGCAGACTGTTAAATGTTTTTCGGAGCAATCCACACCCACATCCTCACACACAGACTAAGGTGGGGGTGGGATCGTGCTGGGGCTGTTCCCCGTCTCCACTGAGGAACTGTGTTTATTTGTTCAGAGTGGAATGCAGGACACTTGAAAAATTTCATTCCCTGAGAACTATTCTCCCCAGATTGCCTCACGGGCCAAATGGCCGACACTTTTACAAAGAGACAGTACAGTAAGTGCTGAAAGAATGACCTAAAAAATTAAACATGGAATGTGAAGGATCTCGAGGGAAACTGACCTGAGCCCAACATTGAAGATTACTGTTCCTTCACAAACATGGTTTGTGAAAATTTGATGTGTATTCGAGCTTCAAATCAGTCTGAATCTTAGGGCCAGCACTTAGACCTCATGGGTCCTGGGATAAAATGTGTATTTTGTTCTGGTTTGATAAAAACCCAACCATCTATCAACTAGTGTTGTGAGTTCCTGAGGTGAGTACACTCACTGTTGGGCTGCCGCTCTTGGCCCAGCACCTGGATGTCCATCGGCGAGTAAATGCCGCTGAGAATTTCTCTCCGTTTCTCTCCAGTATATTTGTTACAGGCGTGGATGGATCGGGTCTGCCAGTCTGTCCAGTAGAGTGTCTTTTCATAAAGAGTGAGGGCGAATGGGTGAGTGAGGGAACCCTCCACAACGGCCTCCCTGTAAGCGTCAACACATATATGTAAATACACACCCCACTTAAATTATCAACATATGTTGCATTTTGGATGTTAGATGCATTTTAAGTTATGCACGACAGCTCAAAAATCTGAGGTCTGTTTTATTCATAAAAAGTCATGAAAATCTGACTTTTTCCATGTTTAATTGCTACAATCGGTTTCCCGGTGCATGTACCAACCCAGAAAACGTGAACAAGAACAACCCAGTAATTTTTTTTTGTAAGCCTTTCTCTGCAAGCTTGTGAAAAAAAACGAGCCTTTTCTTCTTGTTCTTTGAAACTTTCTATTCATCAAAGAATCCAAAAAGCATATAGAAAGGGAATTTAAGACCACAACAACAATCCAACAACATCAACTGAAGACTGAGGTCTTTTTTAGACGCTTCAGGAAATCTGGAGCTCATGCAAACACCCCCCCACCCTCCCTTTGGGGGGCCCGTAGGACTTCTTTTCCAAGAAGTGGGGGGAATTAAACAAATCAGGCTGTCATCGACCTGTAAGACCGCATCTGTTTCGGTCATTAGTAGGGAGTCATCCCGTTCTGTAACGGCACAGCTGCCCTTATTAAGTGAAGTTCCCTCGGAGTCCATCGGAGCACCGCGTGTCGCGTTTGTCCGGCCGAACGGCGGCCTTCTGAACCACCGGACATAAATAAACAGGAGCAGATCAAAGCAACAAGTGTTCAGAACCCTAGTGCTGCAGTATTCGGAGAAGAATCGTTCATCAATCACAGAGCTGTAGTGGTTCGAGAGGGGATACATTTTCCTGGTTAGGTTGAGGGAGTCGGTGTGCGTGAGCGTGCGTGGAGGAGTTAGACTTGACATGCTGTTCACCCTCCCGATTTTTAATAGCGTGTGACGAACAGCAGAATGAGGGAAGGGTGGTGGAGGGGCACTCTGGAAAGGTAATTACAAACAGATTTTTCACAGCTTTTGACGCACTCTTGGTAGTGACGGAGATGTTTGAAGCCAGCAAACTGAAAAGGTTATTAAACAAAGGTGTCCGGGCTCTTTTATTTTAAAAACAACCGAGTGTAAATGTTTGAAGAAAAGCGCTAACAAATTTTCATTACGACGTGACACTGAGCAGAATCCCTCCAAAGCGTCTATTCTTCAGCCAATTCTGTGTGAGGACAGCAGAACCTTAAATGAACTGCTTAATGCCACAAGTGTCATCAAGAGGCCGGAATAAAGTGCGCACCACTGATCCACAGATGTACGTCAACTGCTATTACTCACGTCTGATTCAGTCAAAAAGACCTTTGACAGAATTACACTAATACTCTGCACTGTTTTTCAGGTTACATAAATGTGGGCAAAGAATAACCAAGCAAAGTAAATTATTACTTGAGAGTAAACATGAAAACTTTGTGGAAAACAAGCAATAAACAGAATTTTTTTAAAAATTTTTTTATTGAAGACGGAGGATATGACTTGAAAATGAAGGAACCAACTATTAATTAAATAAAAAAAATTAAAAAAATCATACTTTTCAGATTGACAATTAATATTTGAATATTATAATAAATTAATAAGTAATATTATTACATATATATTAATCTATTATTTATTGAAATTCTAAACATTTAAGTTATAAATGCATTAATTTAACTGTAAATTTAACATTTTAATCAATTTCATACAAAAAAAAAAAACTTTTCAGATTGACAACTATATGAATGTGTATGCCATTAAAAAAATGCAAGACTCAATGATTATTAAAATTGTATTTACATTTTCTTTTTAATCAAATTAAAAAAAATTACATCACTTTAATCTGATGCCTTTTTGGTATACTAGGAATGACACTTAATTTATTTCAGTTCTACTCTAAAACAATGAAGGAATCAATCGTCATGTCTCCATGATATTCTGGTCTCCAGACATAGGTCAGGTTCTTCCTTCAATGACGTCTGCTGGACTACAGGCCTAGCCAGACCATACGACTCCAGCAGATCGACTAGCAATGCAAATCTTAACATAGCAGAGGGTCCGACATACTTTTCTTTATTGAAGTTGCTACGAAATCCTCCACACACAAAAGGAAATGTAACCCTTTGGCTTGGGGGCCCGAATCATACCCATAATGCCAGGCGGGATCGGGTTACAGTGGTATATGGCACGGAGGTCATCTCAAGTTAAGAGTGGGCGGAAGTAGGGAGGGGATCTCAAACTGGGCCTACGTGCAGGGAGTGTTTGGATTGGGCCACAGACTCCATACCATTCGGCTTCAATCCGGATGGGAAAGGGAAAGAAATACAAGGAGATGAATTGAGAATAAGTGTGAAAGAATGAGGAAACTGACCGAGCCGTTCCGTCCAAGTTGGCCCTGTGGATGAAGCTGAGCTTGGCATCCGCCCAGTAGAGTTTCTGCTCCTCAAGGTCGATGGTCAGTCCATTGGGCCAGTAGATTTGCTTCTGGACAATGATTTGTCGACTGCTGCCGTCCATTCCCGCCCTTTCTATTCTTGGCTCCTCCCCCCAGTCAGTCCAATACATGTACCTGAGAAGAAAAAAGCAGGCGTCAGTCAGCTGGTTTCCATTATCCCAGAGAAAAAAAAGTGAAAACTAGTCAACCAGTCAACCCTCTGACTAGACAATGAAAATATATAGTTTTCACATCCGTATTTGCAAGAAGTATAACATGCAATCAGTAACAAAGAGCAAACAAACTCAAGTATAGCATGACATGGAGATGTTTGCAATGGTTTACGTATTGACTGGAAGCTGCTCAAGGTTAGGCAACATGGATTTGGAGTTAGACTAAACAAACGTTTCAAGAGCAGGCTGTTTTCAAAGCAAACCATATCAGCGTTATATTTGCCAGAGCCTGTCTCGCTTGAAACACTTCATATGAGAGAAAGACAACACAGCAACCAAGCCAAAGCACATGCTAAACAACTCTAAACTTTTCTGTTGGCAAAAAGGCTTATTTATGTGTTCAGGAGATACTAGCAGTCAATTCTAATTTGCATGAAAAGAAATGGATTGTAAACTAGCCATACTAACCTAAAAATATCAAATATAAAAATAAAATAAAAAACACTGTGTAAAAGGAATAGTTCACCCATAAACCTAGAGCTGCAAGATGAATGTATACACAACCCAAAATTGTGATATGGCTTATCAAATCTCAAATAATCATATACTTAAATATATGTGCTGTGTGTTTCAGAGTGAAGCACGTCACTGTATTCATTTACACACAAGCAACTCACAATTCATTGTTTTCAGTTTCTCAGAGCAGCTTGGTTTGCAGTACAAGCTACTCCACACATGAAATACTATGATGAGAATATTTCTTATTTTATTTAGTTTTTGGTAATAATAATTAATAAAAATTACATAATATAATACTTCTTATACTGCACCTCTACAAACAAGCACAGAAACATTGCACAATTTTTAGAAAAAAAAAAATATTTTTTTTTCCTCAAAGTTATATTAAAAATAAATTTAAATAATTTATATAAAAAAAAACGCAATTCAAACCTGGTGCAAAGTCTTCACTTCCCAAGCCATAAAACATAGCGATTTCAATGCATAGTTGCTTAAATAATTAAGTCTTTTTCTAACACAATGCTATTTTATAATTTTATAATTTTATAAGTATAAGGTACAAGTTATATGAACAACTTATGTTACTTTTTTTCTCATAGTTGCAGCTTGAAAATCTGTTACCAGTTATTTTCAATGGAATACAGCAGCAATAACATTGTGCTAAATATCTCCTTTTGTGTACCTCTGAAGAAAAGAGTTGAGAGTGAGTAAATGATGATAATTACACTTTTTGAGTAAACTGCTAATTTAAAAACACTAATACTATCATAGGTAAGGGCACATCAAACTCGCAAAATGGAATTACTTAAGATGTTGTATTGTAACTTAAGCACTAGTGCTGTGTTCAAAATATCGATACGACGATGTATCGTCACAGAGATTTGACGATACGAGTATCGATACAGCTGGCCCTGTATCAATATTGTGGTACGTGTGCGGCAGTGGACCACGCTTAATTTGTTTAAAATTTTACAACGTTTAAAATTGAGTAGAAAAGTGCAAGGTTTCTAAAAAAGAATGAATAGAGCATATATAGAGAGCATATATAGGCTACAACAGGTTTAATCTGGCCGCAGAGGAACACAACTGGGTTGCCTGATATAAAGAGACGTAATCCCCAAAACAGAGCTTAGTTGAGACAAAATAACTAATATAATAAAAGAAAATCCTGATTGCACAATAGCACAGTAGGTGGCGATATGCACAAAGATTGCAACTCGCCATAAAACCAAGAAGAAGAAGAAGAAAACAGCGGTTAGCTTGCAGTTTAGCAATCTCCACTTCAATAATCTATTCTCAGAAAAGTGTGATTCATCAACTGTTCATTTACGACACAGAGAGAGAGAGAGAGAGA
>NW_015652173.1:507884-512948 GCF_001515625.1 Sinocyclocheilus rhinocerous
TACTTATCTTTGTCAACCTGGCAACCATGTGCACACGCGCTCTCTCTCCACTGAGGATAAACATGCTTGCTTTCTGAAAACAGCGCTTAGCTTGCAGTTTAGCGATCTCCACTTCAATATTCTATTCTCAGAAAAGTGTAATTCATCAACTGTTCATTTACGACACGGAGAGCGAGAGAGAGGCTGTGTATGTATGAATTACCACCGTTTTGCCGCGTTTCTCTATTAACAGTAAAGCTGTGGCTTTAATTCCTTTAGAAACAATGATGCTACCAGCTCCTTGTTGAGAAAGATAATGTAGCTCTTGAGCGATTAAGCTATTTAGTTGATAAAACTGCGGGGCAGCGCTAAAAAGTTTGTTCTGTAAATGTCTGAGTTCGGCCGCAACGTGATCTGTGTATGTGACTGCACCAAACTGCTTCTGTTTCACATAAATGCTGGCACAGACGTGCATGTTCGGCTAGCACAGTTGAGAAACTGTGGTATTTTTCTTGATGACATTTCAGTGAACTGTTAAATGGTATGGACTGCCTTTATCAGCAATGGTTAAGTTGTTTTATGCCTTCCTTAACCAGAACAATGCCCTGTTCATGCTGTAAAGCATCATGTGTGTGAGTCTAGCCGTTTTTGTAGGTCACGTATAGCCTATTAGCCTATTTGTGAGGGAATATGACGCAACTGAAAAATTATATTACAGTAGCGCAGCTAAACTATAGGCCTATCCATAATGTGTGTCAAAATGCCATCCAGTTGTCTAATCAACACAAAAAAGCAAACCTTTTCGGAATTAAAGGAGAAAAAATGGGGAATGAAAACCAAAAAAAAGGAAAAAAGACAACATGCATAAAGGGAAGCATTCGCCCAGGGAAGCCGTGATTACTTGTAGCGTACAAGCTACGACAGCAAGCGTGTCGCCAACGGAAGCACTTATCAAATCTCATGCCAGCAGGGAGACCAAGCATGAAAACTCAACCAGCCCTTCCTCCCTTGAGATACATCCTATTAGCCTGCCTGTGGCTCCAACTGTTGTGCTGCATTTTTCTCAATTAGGAACTTTAGCATTACACCGCTGCCGAAATCTGATGGCTGACAGAACAAAGAGACGGTTGAACAATGGTTTTGCAGAAGGCCATAACAAGGACAATAACTCTTCGAATGTCACACTGTAGCGAGGTTCATAACTGGGACTTTGACTTCAAATTTAGCAACTCATTAGCAAGGGATGAGTCAGATTGGTCTGCTAATTGACCAACCGTCTAAGAAAGTTTAAATGTATAGCTTTTAAAGCACCACAGCTAGAGATATCAAATAGGAGAAATTATGTGGTATAATTTAATGGCTAAAGGTGCACATTTACAATTTTCTTGTCAAATTGCCTTCAAAAAGGTGAAATTTTCCCACAGGTTCAAGTTGGTCAGATGAATTTGCCGCGCTGACCAACAGCAAGTTGCTTGGTTTGAAATTTCACAGCGATTTCACCTTACGTCTAGCAGAAGTTAGCACAACGGCTAATACCACTAACAGCAGCTTTAAATCTTTGGGAAGCTACATTTTTAACTTTAGTTTATACAATTACATGTATATAATCATGTTTATATGATTATCAGCACATTTTTAAAAACACTTTATAGTTTTGCACCTGCTAAAAGCTAGATAAGAGTTCCTCAGAAAGCTAATGCTAACACAAAGAGTGTAGTACTCTCAGCTCCATTTAACACTTTTGCCATATTTATAACCAAAATTCTACATATTTTACTGTTTAGAGTACAATTTTGTCAATCTATATTAACATTAAGAAGGCAAAGTAACTGTACAGTGCTAGAAAACAAATGAAGCTAAGTCTCATTTTGCTGTTGCTACCAAAACTAGATATCACATTATAGAAAAATTCTCATGCAAAGACATCAGTGGAGACAAACAACCAGCGTCAGCATCTCTGGAGTGCGTGCGAGCGAGTTTGTTGTGATTTTGTCTGTGTTATACACAGATATAAACCTGACGCTTGGCCACGCAACAGAGAATATCAACTGGAGCCACCCAATGAAAGGAGATTGTGGAATGTCTACAGAAGATGGCAGAACGTGTCCAAACGTTAAATACCAGGTACATCTTTGCTATATAACTCCGCATAAAAATTTTTTGTCAGATATTTGGATGTGCCATGCCTGTCTGACTATAAAAACAGTATTTTTTGATCATACTTTAAAATTCAAGAAGCAAACTTAACACGGCAGTAAATAAAAAGATCCACTCTTTTCATCTGATGGTAATTCATCTTTTCACTCCTCCAAAGCCTCTTTTGGAGAATGTGAAAACAATGAACGTGTCTTGAGAACAGACAAACATAATTCAGGGGCCCCTGCATGCGGTTGCTCTCACTCTGAGGGGGTTGTAAAAAGCAGAGCCCCCCTTTCTGTGATCTGAAGCAGGGGCCCGACAGAGGTCTTGGATCTCCACTGTAAATCTCAACTCAAAGCTCTCAGGCGGTGACAATAAGAAATTAAATCACATGAAGCTTATATTAAGTATGTCTGCTCAAAAATGCCAGACATTAACTTTCGGATTGCAGTGTAACTGGAGAACGGATCTCTCGGTCTGAAAATTTCTTCTAAACGCAATGAACTTCACAAAACAGGCAGCTAATGTTTTGGAAAAAAGCAAGCGGTATGGATGTGTTTCTTTAGGCTACAGGCCAGGAACAGTGTCTGGCTCCATTTTTAATGTCTTCATCATACACCGCACAAAGTGAAATGCATTCTGGGGAAAAATGTCCCAGCTCTTGGGTGTCATAAATACAGAATGAGCTAAAAGCCTTGTGTTCGCAACTAGGTGGATGATAAAAATGTGAAACGCACAGTTCAGCAAGAGTGCATTTAGCTTTTTTTAACCTCAACTTGGGCTGTCACGACCGTAAACAGACTGACAGACTATCAAGGTCGTTTTTGTTCACTTGTCTTAAGAGTGTATGCTACATGCATACATAATCTATATATAACATAAAAAAGAAAGGTTGAGGAACATATATTATACATATAAAAAATAATAGCCTTCTTATAGTATTAATGTAAATTCAAATGTAAATATTGACATGTGTATACACACAAATATGTGAATGTGTGTGTGTGTGTGTGTACATATGCACGCATGCACACACACACACACACACACAAATTGTGAATTGTATGTAGGGCTGGACAATAATTCAATATCAATATGTTTTTTTCAATAACGGTGATATGATTTTTAAACACTTTTACCGATATTTCGATATACATTACCAGTGTTTCCCATACATTGATTTATTTGTTGCGTTTGACGTCTTTGAATAAACATGAGCACTGCACGTTTCAAAATCAAAACGCGGCGCGGGTATTTTATATGAATGAATCTCTGAAGGGAATTGACTGTCTTCAGAAAAGTTTCGATGACATTTTTATTTGATCTGATAAAGTAGCAATCATGAGCGGAGCTGCTGTGATTACAGCCGTTACCAGGGAAACCGCTAGTTTTATCACTCTAAAAGCGCCTCCTGCTAGCAGAGAATGAGTTTGCATTTTCAATAAGCCCGTCTCCAGCAACATTTCCAGTTTTTGTTGTTGTTCATTTTTTTTGTTTTCTGCAGCGACTCAGAGCACTTTTCATACTCTTTTTTTCTGGCTGAAGCACATTTGTTTCAATCTATAAGAATAATTAGCCTACACTACTAGATTTTTTAATCTATTCTTTTTTTTTTAAACAACTCTCTTCTGCTCACCAAGGCTGACTTTATTTGCTCCAAAGTACAGCAAAAACAGTAAAATGTTGAAATATTTTTACTATTTAAAATTGCTTTCTATTTGAATAGATTTTAAAATGTAATTTATTCCTGTGATCATAGCTAAATTTTCAGTATCATTACTATAGTCTTCAGTGTCACATGATCCTTCAGAAATCATTCTAATATGCTGATTTGCTGATTATCAATATTTAAAACAGTTGAGTACATTTTTTTTCAGGATTCTTTGATGAATAGAAAGATCCAAAGATCAGCATTTATCTGAAATAAAAAGCTTTTGTAACATTATACACTATTCCATTCAGTATAATTTTTATAATTTTTTGGGGAAAGAAATTATAGAAATTAATACTTTTATTTAGCAAGAATGCTTAAAATTGATCAAAAGTGATGATAAAGGCATTTATAATGTTACAAAAGATTTCTATTTCAGATAAATAGTGTTCATATCGATATCGGAATTATATCGTATCGACCGAAATTAAGAAATATATCGTGATATCAATTTTGGCAATATCGTCCAGCCCTAATTATATTATATTTCGTATAAATATCTAAACATTCTTAAAACAAGATACATTTACATTTTAGCAAAATGACTTAAGATATTAAGTGTTTACTGAAAATTCATTGTTTTTTTTTTACTGCCAGTGGAGTTTAAAAAACTTGATTCAAAGTTTATTTTTCTCATTTCATTGGCAGATTTTTTGTGACAGGCAACGGACAAGAGAGTTTGAAATATCAGAGGGGAATTGCTGTTGGAAGATTCTTTGGAATTTATGGAAACTGGAGAGAAATCAAACAAGATGACAGAGTGACTGGGCAACAGGAAAGCAGAGATGACCTAACCAAAGATATTGAGGATGCAACAGCTGAATGAATGTGAAGTGAGTTTGGAACATTTTTTTTATTATTATTTATTTCATTCATAGAAAGAAAAAAAAATCTGATTTAGTCAAAGTGAGATCACCAATGAATATGAAATAATTACCTGTATATATCGTGATATAAATGTTGGCCATATCGTCCAGCGCTAATTGTATGTGACATTGGACATAAATATATAAATAAATATTTATATTTAACTTTTATATTCAGCAATTATTTTAGTAATAGTGTCAATTTTTATTATACATTAATAAATTAATTATACTTATTATATATTTATAAAATGTATATTTAATTAAATATTTTGTAATTTAATACATTCAATATATATTTACTTTATACATGTCTAATTAATCAGTTTGTTTATATATATATATATATATATATATATATATAAAATT
>NW_015652173.1:513042-562372 GCF_001515625.1 Sinocyclocheilus rhinocerous
AAGAGAAATATGTATATTATATATAAAAATATATAAAATACAGTAAAAATGATATCAAATCAAATATAAAATAAAATCTATGCAATTTTTATTAGCAATATTATTATTATTACTTTATTAATATAATTAATAATATTGTTATTATAATTACTGATGTTGTTTTATTTGACAGATGACAGGAGTTAACAGCACTGCTAAAAATCGAATAAATCACAACAAAAACTAGACAAAAAAGCCTTAAAAATGTAATTCGCTGATATCATTCTTAACACTGTTACAATCCCGCAACTATAAGACACGGAACAGACAGTGACTCACATTACCTAACATGTCTCAAGCCACGTACGTGCATACAAGCTAAGCCAGGGCTTAAGTAATGCGAGTGAGAGCGATCTCTCAGAACTCAAGTTACATGTTGCATATAAACACAACTCGCCAGCAAAGTCAGAGCGGACACACAAGTAGAATCTACTTCGGGCTGGACACACGGCACCAGAAGAGTAAAGGTTTGTCATGCAGGATCTACACACCGCACAACAACAGGAAACAGCCTGAACGCTGCGTTGCATCCCAATCTCCCTTTTGGGGGGGAAGTTCTAATGGCCTATAAATAAACAACCAGGCCACGCATTAATGAACGCTGGGGGTCAAGGGTGGAAGGACGCATGGGAAGACCACCCACTGGATGGAGGATGGGGACAAGAGAAAGAGGAAATGAGAGCAGAGAGGAAGGGACTCACCTATGAGCAGGGTTTAGCGCTATCGCCCTGGGCTGGTCGAGATCTTGCCAGAAGAGCACCTTACGAGAGGTGCCGTCCAAGTTGGCCACTTCGATGCGGTTCGTCTCGGAGTCAGTCCAGTAGAGTTTGCGTCCGAGCCAGTCGCAGGCTAAGCCATCGGGAGAATCCAGACCTGATACCACCACCGTCTGCCCTCTGCCCAGTGTGGTCTCCTTCATAGCTGAAAAACAAGGCCTCCATTCAGTTCCACAACAGCATTATCAGTTTAGGCATTCCTCAAATGTTTCATTCTGCCTCCAGATAATGATACAACATTTTGGCTGTGCTACAGTAGGATTGCTGCACACAAAATTAATTAATATTAAAGTCCTACATGACTGAAAAATTGTGCCAAACGGCATCTCGTAACAAATCACAAGCATAGTTTGAATATGTGGAAGCACTGTGGTTACTTGCCAATATTATTTATATTGTTTTTTCATTTTATCTATCAGTCTATCCATCAACATTAAATATTTAACTCCTGATTTTGGATATTTAATTGATTTCATTTTCACCCATTTTTAGATCTAGCGCTAACTTTGGGGGTTATCAGAGATCCCACCACTTTTATTATTATTTTTAATTATTATTAGACATGCACTGCTATTCAAAAGTCTGAAGTCAGTACAAAAACAAATAATAAATAAATTAATTAATTAATTAATACTTTTGTTTAGCAAGGATGGCCTAAATAACCAAAAGTGACAGTGACAGACTTTTATTACAAAATATATACAATTTAAATAAATCCTGTTCTTTTAAATTTTCTATTGATAAAAAAAATCCTGACTACAGAATCACAAAAATATATAGTAATGGCTGCTGAAAATTCAGCTTTGCCATCACAGGAATACATTTAACATTTTAAAATGTTTGAAAATGGAAAAGAGTGTGTAAAAAAATTCTTGTAATAGCTTTTTTGTAATATTACGTCACAATATTACTGTTTTTACTGTATTTTGATCAAATAAATGCAGCTTTGGTGAGCATAAGAGACTTTGGTAACACTTTAGTGTAGGGACCAATTCTTACTATTAACTAGTTGCTTATTAGCATGCCTATTATTAACATATTATCTGTTTATTAATACTTATAAAGCACATATTCTGCATGATCATATTCTACATCCCAATACCTAAACTTAACAACTACCTTACTAAGTATTAATTAGCAGCAAATTAGGAGATTATTGAGGCAAAAGTTGTAGTTAATGGTTTGTTAATAGTGAGAACTGGACCTTAAAATAAAGTGTGGCCAAGACTTTTCTCACAAATATTTATTAGATTAAATATAATTATAAATATTATTATATTAGGTATATTTAAAATATTAGATAAACTATTCCTTTAAAAATGTTAAAAATACAAAAAAATTCTAGATTGCCATCTACAGTAATTTCCTTGCCAGTAATTCCAAACCACAAAACACTGATCTTACAGATAGTAGAGAGGTTGTAGTGAGTCTGTTTGATGGCCTCTTCACTGACGTCCGTCCAGAATATCAGGCCCTCCGAGAAGAGAAAGTCCACTGCGGCCGCATCCTCAAGATCGCTGACAACTACGGCGGACTCCGTCCGGCCCGCCTCTGCATCCACCAGCCGGACGTCCCGCCGGTTGGCGAAGAGAAGCAAGGGAGAACCTGGAGGCAAAAGTCGGATATGACCAAAAATATGGGCAAGATTTCATTTCACTTGGTTAAATCATCCTTAAAAAATGAGGAACAGACAATAACATTTTCGTTACAAATTATGACTCTGCATTTCTGCTACCAAGGAATCTGCCATTTTAAAAAAACGTGCTTCGTAATCCACTCCGTCTGTTTGCAGCAACCCAGGCTCCCTGTCTCTAAATAATCTGCGTTTTTCATGAACTCATCGCGCAAAATGAGAGGCACATGGGACACACTCTGGGGAATGAATAGCAGAGGAAAAAACGGAAATGTCTGCCCTTCATTTTGGCACCCAGACATCTCCACGGGGAACGCCAGTTGGCACCTCGCACCCGTCCGCATGTGCCAGCAAGTGCCACTCACATCGCAGTCAATAACTTCCAGGGGGTGAGGGGGGAGAGGACATATGATGTCATTAGATGCAGACACAATGACTGTGGTGAGAGTGCTGAGGGTTGGGACGTCCTGCTGTGGTTTACCAGCATGCCACTTTACTTAAGAACCATGTTACCATCGATAAGCAACTGCGTGTTTCTGTTATTCTGGGTGATGCTATTAATAATAACAACATGTAAAACTCCTCATAGGTAAATATTATCCATAAAAAGCCTAGTGTGTCATATTTGGTAAGCAAATTTTGAAGGCCTCTAAATTATCAACATGATCAAAACTTTGCTGAAAACCCTGTTGTACACAATCTACTACACGCTTTCTGTCATCTGATTGAGAGTTTATCATTTCTTACCTTCATTCTAAAACTATTCTAAAATTGCATATTTTTCTCAGTTTGGGCCTTGAGTAAAACTGAGGTGTTTTCCCTCCTCAATTATGAGAACCGTATTCTCCTAAATCACACTCTATGAGTCATAAAAGCCTGATGTATCAAAATAAAACTGATTTTATTTCAAAGAAAGTGGTTAAAATCTCTTAGAAGTAGAAGTTAATGACATTTGAGCCATTCATTGCAAGTCTGCAGGATTTTTTCTCACCCATTTTATCAGATGTTATGTAAAAATTGTAAGTCTGATCATTTAGAAAAGTAAACAAACCACATGATTTCAGACATCATTCATGTCTGTAGCACAAACTTTGCAGGATGAGTTACGCGCCAAAGTTTAATACCTGTGATTAGAGGTTTGCTTAGAGGCCAGCCTAAAGTATGAGCAAAAGTAACAGCAATTCTTGTCTTATTTTGAGATTTCGACGGTCCTAAAGTGGCATTTTCCATCACGTGATCGGAGTTTTCTGCCCAGGCCGGTATCCACTAAGCAAGCAGTCTTACGAGACTAAACAGTGCACGATATGTGATTTGGTGTTATCTGAAAGCAAACACCGCAGCAATTTTTGGCTTGAGGGTTATTTTATCAGCAACTACCAGGAAGGAAAACCAGCATGTAAGTGTCCTGTAAAGCTCTTCTGTGGAAAAAAAAAAGGTGCTAGCGAACCACCACAGATCTCCTACATTTAAGAGTCATCACATTTAACTTTATGAATCACTGGCCAGCTGGGATAACATAAGGTCTTTTTTAAACTATAAATAAGTCATTCATAGATTGAAAAAGTGGAACCAAACATTACAAATGAAGATAATTTAATAATTATTGTGACTGAAAAAAAAAAGTGGATTCAAAAGTAAATATAGTTTGTTTTATAGCCATACTATTAAAATTATTAAACTAATATTATCAAAAAAAGTTTACAAAAACAAACAAACAAACAAGATAAGGCATTCTTAACCACTATTTTCTCCACATTATGTGAAAATTTAAAAAAAAATGTACAACACTAAAAACACATTAGGTCAGGGTGAATTATTAAATGTGTTCATTTATTTAAAATATATGAACATTTATTTAAAATGTACTCAAATTGTCAGACCTAATAAACTAGCTTAAAAGGTTGAACCTAAATAAATTTGATGTTAGAAAATCAAACTTTTTTGAGCTAAAAAAGGGCAAAAACTTTGAAGGAACTGAAGGAAGAGGAGATTTATGCCAGATGCTCAGTAGCTAGTCACGTCATTTAAATATCAGTGGCTTCCTGCTAAGAACACACAGAGTTTTGGTCAAAATTTTACATACACTTTGCAGTACCTGCAAAATTTCACCAAAATAAATGGAATCATACAAAATGCATGTTCTTTTTTATTTAGTACTGACCTGAATGAGATATTTCACGTAAAAGATGTTTACATACAGTCCACAATTCAATTCAATTCAAGTTTATTTGTATAGCGCTTTTCACGATACAAATCGTTGCAAAGCAACTTTACAGCAAATTAGGTTTCTACAATATTTAGTAGTAGCTTATCAGTGGTGACTGTCAGTTAATAAACATATGGCAGAAATGTACAGAAAAATCAATTAAAGACGTAATCAAACAGACGATGAACACCATTAACAGCAATTATTATATGATGCAATCAAACTTATAGCAAAATTTGGTAGTTCTGTGTGTTGTTTCATGGTTGGCATCATCTGAGGTCCTCTGAGGGGTTGGCAAGAGAAATTCAAATAGTTGAATTTATAAAAATTACCCTGTTCAAAAGTTTACATACGCTTGATCCCTAATACTGTTTTTACCTGGATGATCCACAGCTTTTTTTTTTTTTTTTTGATAGTTGTTCATGAGTTCTTCAGAAAATCCTTCAGGTACAACAAATTCTTTGATTTTGAACCCTTTCCAACAATGACTGTATGATTTTGAGATCCATCTTTCCACACTGAGGTCAACTGAGGGACTCATACGCAACTATACAAAAAGTTCAAGCACTCACTGACGCTCCAGAAGGAAAAACCATGCATTAAGAGTCAGGGGTGTAAACTTTTTAATAGAATGGAGATGTGTAAATTTTTCTTATTTTGCCTAAATATCTTTTTTTTCTGTTTAGTACTGCCCGTCAAAAGCTACAGAAGATACTTACATGTTTCCCAGAAGACAAAATAATTTAAATTTACCCTGATCTTCAAATTCAGAAAGTTAATGCATGGTTTTACCTTCTGGAGCATCAGTGAGCGTTTGAACCTTCTGTAATAGCTGCATATGAGTCCCTCAGTTATCCTCAGTGTGAAAAGATGGATCTCAAAATCATACAGTTGTTATTATTGGAAAGGGTTCAAATACGCAGATGCTATAGTTTAACTGTTCGGGACAAGCAAGGGACTCATGAACAACGATCAAAAAAAAAAAATTTCACTCAGGTAACAACACGGTATTAAGAATCAAGCGTATGTAAACTTTTGAACGGGGTCATTTTTTATAATTCAACTATTATTTTCTCTTGTGGACTGTATTTAAACGTCTTTTGTGTGAAATATCTTATTTAGGTCAGTACTAAATAAATTTTGTTCTCTCTTATTTCAGTAAAATAATTAACATTTTGCTGGTACTGCAAAGTGTATGTAAAATGTTGACCACAGTAATTTCCACATATAACACTCTGAGAAGTCAGATTTTATAGATACTTACCTCTATCTTGGGTCATTTAAAACTATTTAAGAACATCATTTCCAAGACAAATTACCAAATGCAAAACCAAACTTTTGAACTCCACTTTTCCTACAGTTATCGCAAACTAAATGCCCAGCTATGACCCCAAGAAGTGTCTTGCAATTATTTGGCAAGTTTAAACACAACTTTAGCATGATTTACAGTTGTATACACTTCATCCAAACACAGCACTCCGTCTACTAAACAGTGACAGAGGCGTGAAGTACACACGCTGCGTAAGCAACAGACCCCACACATCAAACAATAATCGGTCGTCAGATTGTTTCTTCAATCATTTTGTCCACCTCTTTCACTCCTTTCTTCCATTTTTCCGACTACAAAGACAGATGTACTCAAATCACTGTGAAAAGGAGATGCAGGTCTATTCTTTCTTCTTATCAGCTAGATTCTACAAGCATATACATATTACACAGTTTGGTGGGACTATTGGCAATGTGCATGTCATTTAAGCGGCATAATTGCAGCATATGCTTCCATCTGCACAGAAAAGCCTTTGGAATGGTCCAGCAGAGCCTGGGAGGACTCTGACACCTCCTTCCCCGGCAAGCACAGAGCAGTGGGGATTAAAAAGATAACCTCGTCCCAACAGCTGCACTGTTTTATGAGAGAGACAGACCTCTGCGGCCCAAATGTGCAAGAAAAAACACCACCAGCATGATGCAGAAGAACCACACACTGCCCCCCACCCACCACAATCTCCCACCCAAATAGACAAGATTACTCACTACAGTTCATTTCAGTTAGTACAACCAAACACATTAGCTGATGGATAGCTAGGCTATAGTTCAAGAAAAGTAGATTCTCAGTCTTAGGGATTTCTCTTTATCACTTTATGTTTGTTTGGAGATAAATAACCTTCTTGATGTTCATTCTAGGTTTTTCAAATGTATTGTTCTGGGTCTTTAAAAAAAGATTAATAAGTTTCATGACATTCATTATAGACAAATCATATTAATCTCCAAAGAATGAATGGATTTAAAATGAATGGATGGTTTTGCAGGCTGCGTGTTCACTGACGGAAGTGCTAAAATAAACACGCATGTTTGTTAATAGATGATTGAGCCTCATTTATTATTATTTGTGTAAGAGTTTGGTTCCAAAACGCTATAAATCCATTTTGATTAATTTGAGTAAAAATGTGTTTTCTTTACCAAGAAATTGGCAAGATGAAAACCAAAATTTTCTAGGGATGTAACGATACACTCAACTCACGATTCGATTCGATTCACGATTTTGATTTCACGATTCGATTCGATTCACGATTATTTTATTTATTTATTTTTACAAAATTAGATTTAAGACAAATTATAAAATAAATGTGTCCTTTTATTATTGCTTGGACAAAATTCTGCACAAAAAAAAAATCTGCCACCGTCACAGCCCTAATAGATAGATAGATAGATAGAATTGTTTTGACAAACTTTACTTTTCTAGTTCTTTTTGCAAATTTCTGTGGTTTTACTGCATATAAATCTAATTAGAAGCCACTCAAAGGATCATGAAAGGAGTTTCTGCAAGTTCACAACTTCTGTGGACACAAATCTTTCTTACAGAGCACATCTGAGCTCACCAAGAGAAAGAAAAGGGAAAACAGATGAACTCCAGCAACTTTGTAATGGTTTTAGAGGCAACGTGCCAGAGATCTAGAGGACAAAAGCAAAGCGAGCCTTGTTTCAATGGACATTTAAACACTGCGGCTTACTAGAGGAAACAGAATCAGTCAAAGTCCAGCAATTAATTTCAGCCACAGCGTGAAGATCGCTAATCTCCCTAAACAGGAGAATTCATTTCCAGTCTATACCCGAGCACCCATATGACTTAGGAACTTCCGCTCTTCTCCGACTTTTGTAGTGCCAGGAGGGGGAGTTGAGAGCACCTGGGCCCACCGGGCTCCTCCTTTGCAGAGAAAGAGCACAAAGAAACAGCTGAAGGAGTCTGAGCTTGTCACCAGAATTAACCGTCTTCAGAAGGGAGGAGCACAAAGGAGGCTAGAGGTCTACGAACACATGAAGAGTCCTGGAAAGTGGGTAAAATAGCTTCAAATGAAAAGCTGCTCAGCTCATTCACTATCTCCGTTTTATTCCTCTGTCCTCAATCTCCTGTTACCTGCCTGATCTGCCTGATTACGATCAAAACCGGTCGCACACTTCCTCCAACCCTTATCAACAAGAGACCATACAGTAAAGTGAGAGACTGTGTTAAAGAAAACACACAAGTATGCAAAAATTTTTTTTAAAAACTGTGAACTCTGAGACATCTTTTTATTATCCTAATAAAATAATTCACACCTATCTATCTATCTATCTATTAGGGCTGCACGATAAATCGCATGCGATATTTAACGCGCATCTTATCAGTAAAGCCGGTTCTGTAATCAGCGGTAAATCTCCATCACGTGCGGGCTTTCACATTGAGCAGCATTAACTACACAGAGCCGTTGTTCACTGACGAGCTGCGCAAAACCACGTTCATATTCGCGCGATTTTTTGCGCAGCTCGTCAGTGAACAACGGCTCTGTGTATCGCATGCGATTTATCGTGCAGCCCATCTATCTATCTATCTATCTATCTATCTATCTATCTATCTATCTATCTATCTATCTATCTATCTATCTATCTATCTATCTATCTATCTATCTATCTATCTATCTATCTATCTATCTATCTATCGAAGTCGTGATCTATCTATCTATCTATCTATCTATCAGGTGCCCTTGAGCAAGGCACCGAACCCCCAACTGCTCCCCGGGCGCCGCAGCAAAAATGGCTGCCCACTGCTCCGGGTGTGTGTTCACGGTGTGTGTGTGTTCACTGCTGTGTGTGTGCACTTTGGTAAATGCAGAGCACTAATTCCGAGTATGGGTCACCATACTTGGCCACATGTCACGTCACTCACTCATCTATCTAACTATCAGGTATAAATTGCCTATGAACTTTTAAAATAATTTTGAACTGAATTAACAATTCAAAAGTCCTGCAAGTCCAGGATAAAAAAAATAGGGACTGGTTGTTACATTTCCTTCACTTTCCCCCCAAAAATCCTTTCATTCAAATGCAAACTTGTTTAATTAGCTTAAGAAGTGATTGACATTGGCAGTAGGAGCTTGACAATTGCATCAAAAGTTTTGTGGGTTTTGTTATGCTAAAATTCAACAAGGCCTTTTGTTGTTCACGTGTGTTGAATTAGCATTACATGCAACAGATTTTACTCCATCACTTTCATCTCGGAATACACAAAAATTGAAAAAGGTTTAAAAACACCGGGTTACAACTTATTACATTTGTATTAATACTACTAGAAAAACTCCAGAGACGAGGCTCTGACATTTGCAGTGATGCTTGCTGGCAGACATTTCCAACCTTACATAGTGACATGTCAACAAATGAACCACTCGCTACTGACCTGACCTGAATAAATAAGTTTTTTTTTTTCCTCAAGAAACATTTAAGAACACCAAGCCCAAACTCCAAAGAGAAATAACATGACAGTCTGTTCTCAAAATTGCAATATAATAGCTTGTAATAACTCAACAGCAGCTGCATACAAACAATGCAGGCCTGCAATAATTTAAGTACTCCATAATGCCAAAATCAGAACATTTCATCCAAGAAGAAGTATATTTTGTTCCCTCACTCTTAACAATAAAGGTTCTTCAATGGTTCGTTGCAACAGCAAGTTCTTCACATTACAGCTTTTCAATTTGGTTTACTGTTCTCTAAAGCATATATAAATGGTTTCCCACAGCACTAGAGAATTAAATTGTTTGTTGTGGAACTTATTAAAGGTTTTCCAATAGAATCAGGCTGTAAACCCTTTTTGGATCTAACAGGACTGGATTGAATTCATGTTGTTCTAACAATTTAGTAACACTATATTATAACTTTTAATACGAGTTCGATCACCAACCATAAAAACTGCTTAACAGAACACGTTCATGAACATTCAAATATAAATTAAGCATTTCTTACTATTCGAATACACATTAACTGATTGTCTTGGCATTATTTATGCAAAGACTTCTCGATTAGAAAACTAGTCTAATCATCTTAAGCAAGATTTGCGCTATAAAGTTAGTTGTAATGGGCTAAAAGACTAGTCTAAAAGAAACTAATCATCTTAAGGATTATTTTTGCAATAAAGTTATAGTTGGAATGAGTTAGAAGACTAGTTTAATACAAAAATGGACCTTGTAGCTGTTGGTAAATGTTTGGAATAAAGTTCTGAATAGAAGATAAACAAATATGAGTTAAGGCACATAATATGACTCAATCCATCTGAATTAAACTATTCACACGGTTCTGCTTCCTTGCTCCAGAAATAACACCAAACCAGAGTTCAATCTCTATCTCTCTCTCTAGGCGTGAATACAAACATCCCAGCAAACCAATAATGAATACATGGTGCTAAAACTATACATATTTAAGCACAGGCCTGTTTAAATGGCAATTTCTCACCAGCAACTGACACAGGAACGTTTTCAGCGATGCTTCTCTATAACACTATGAAACTATATGATATTAAACATTTGTGTCCAGGGTTTTTAAAAAAAGATATGTCCATTTATACTTATTTTTGCTCATATATAGTAGCTATATAAGTTGATATACTTCATACACAATTAAAAAGTGTTTAGCCTTTCTTTTATCATTTTTATGCATTTAGCATTACCTTATGATATTGCAAGACTATAATTTTAAGAATTCATTTATTACTCTGCAGGTCCATTTTAAATGAACTAGTTAAAACTAGAAATGGTGACTAGTTAATGACAGACACAACATTCATACATCTACATTTTAACCTAAAAAATAAACACAAACTACCCATATAGTAACCATTAGTAACAGTCTAACTTTCAAACTAATTACCTGTTAAGCACTAGCAATATTCGTTTGGGTTATGAATGTTATTATAAAGTGTTTCCAAGAAAATCTAGCTCTTTATACTTGGGGGTCTTTGAGCTGGCTGAGATTCTTTATTTTAGTAAACTTCAGCAGTGTTTTTGTTAAAATTGAAACGTTAGTTTATCCCTCAACTTGTCTGTAACACTATTCGGATAAAGGTCAGGGAAAATAGCCGTCTTTAAAATAGTTTTAAAAGTCCATTTAATAATTTTGCACTCTTTTTCACGCTATTTGACATCCGACACCACCGAGGCCTCCATAACACACAACCAGAGCAGTTTACAAGTCTTGTGAGCTTAAAAACCCCGACAAAACGTGTCAAATACGATCAAAAAAGTTGATTTTTAGCTTTAAAGCTTCAACTCAATTTCCAAAAGTGCACATCTCGGTTAACAAACCCATACTATAGTTTCGTTCAAACCAGCTCAACTTTACGCAGTCGTTTAGGTTATGAATGTTATTATAAAGTGTTTCCAAGAAAATCTAGCTCTTTATACTGGGGGTCTTTGAGCTGGCTGAGATTCTTTATTTTAGTAAACTTCAGCAGTGTTTTTGTTAAAATTGAAACGTTAGTTTATCCCTCAACTTGTCTGTAACACTATTCGGATAAAGGTCAGGTAAAATAGCCGTCTTTAAAATAGTTTTAAAAGTCAATTTAATAATTTTGCACTCTTTTTCACGCTATTTGACATCCGACACCACCGAGGCCTCCATAACACACAACCAGAGCAGTTTACAAGTCTTGTGAGCTTAAAAACCCCGACAAAACGTGTCAAATACGATCAAAAAAGTTGATTTTTAGCTTTAAAGCTTCAACTCAATTTCCAAAAGTGCACATCTCGGTTAACAAACTCATACTATAGTTTCGTTCAAACCAGCTCAACTTTACGCAGACGTAACTCACTAAAATTTGCTCTTAACTACTACAGTTGCATTTCTAAATATGTAAACGATCAAAATACACGCTCGTGCGAAACAAAACAAAATACGCCAAAGTTTCGCCAAACCGACCGTGCGCAAATTTGTTTCGCGCTCGTGCGTTTTACTTTGTATCACATTGTTCGCGGTGATAGGCTATAATGACTTCAACACTTCAGAGCCGTAGGAAAAACTCCACAAAAACTATTTTACTCACCGCGAATCACCGTCAGACTACAACAAAGCAGCAGTTCCAGCAATAAAATCTCCATCGCAAGCGCTCCCTGCTTTAATTCCATAATCCCAGCTCCATTTCTTCGAGGTATTGGTGTTAGGAGAAAGTTTGTAGTCCGTAGGTCGATCAGTCGGACTTTTTTTCTTCTAGCGATAGTAGAGGAGGCACGAGGAGGGGAATGACTGACAGCGGAAACTGATCGACGTCATCATGTGGGATTGTGCCTCTCCAGTCCATTGGAATAGCAGAGCGAACAGAAGAAGACGCACCGTGTAAACTGTTAGTCAATTTGAAAAAGTAAAATAGCTTAGGCTACTACTGTAAATGGATAAGTGCAAGGATAAATGTGCAGCAAAATTTTATTTTAACACTGCAGTCTGTGGATAAAATTAGGCTATAGCCTATATATATTTTATATATATATATATATATATATATTTTTTTTATCAAGAGTAAATCTGTATTTTTTTTTCTACTGGAGTTTTTATGTTGCATTTCGTTCGTTATGTGTGTTACCATGATGGTGTTTTATGTTTATGTGTGTATACTCTTTCATTATGTTATTATTGGCTACAGTTGTTGGAGAGGCCAATCATGATGAACTTTTAGTCATCATGTGGGCAGCCAAAGCTGTTATCAGTACATTTTACAGTAACAAACAGATTTTAATCACTCAAGCAGGCTGGAATATTAACATTATAAGATTTATTGACGTATATACAGTTAGGAGACACCAAAAAATATAGTCAACCTACATCAACGCTGTCAAATAATGTTCGAAATGTCTAATTGCTTTTGTGTAACCGAGACATTAGGTTTGTGTCTATAAAGAAATTGGCTTTCAGAAATAATTCTGACATGTGCTGACTTTAAATCAGTGCATTTCACTTTTTTTATTATTTAGATTTAATAATGTACAATGCTTAATTGTGATGCTTTAAATCATAGGACCATCTATGGGTTGTCAACAGGGAAGGGTCCTGATTAAGGGGGCCCACTATAGGTTCACTATGGTATAGCATACTCATCAACCCCAGTGGAAGGTGAGGGACATGATATGACCATTCTAAAAGTTTCATTTCTGTTTTTTAAAATAAGGGGGGGGGGTTCAAAGTTGTGTCATTTGACTGGAATGGAAGTGAAGTTATGTTCTATATGTAATTTATGGTTAACACTAACAGTCTTCCACTAAGACAGACTTCCACTAAGAACTTCTGTGGCTTTATATTCTGGTATTTCAGGGGATTTTTTTTAGTACAAGCAACCATCAATGTTTTATAATAATAAAAATCCGAAATATAAAACGAGACCAACATGATTCAAATGTTAACATGCAGTAAGACTATAGAGCTGTAAAATTTGGTGTTGGGAGAACTTCATAAGACATATTGAGTTCTCTGATTGCAGATTGTCAAAAAGGAGTTCTGAAACATTAGGAGACAAATGTGAGTTTAGTGTCTTTGAGAGTCTTTTTCTCAGGAGAACAATTTGAAAGGCAGGAGAAATAACTGAGATATTAAAGAGATCTCATTTAGTCTTTGGAGAACTTGATGAGACAGATAACAGATTGTCAGATGAGTTCTGACATATTAAGAGACAAATGTGAGATAGTGTCTTCTCATCTTATTTGGTCTTGAAAGAACTTGAGACATAGGCCTATTTGAGTTCTCTGATTGCAGATTGTCAAATATGAGTTCTGAAACATTACGATATAAATGTGAGATTAGTGTTTTCTGGAGTCTTTCTCAGGAGAACAATCTGAAAAGCAGGAGAAATGACTGAGGTATTATCTCATTTGGTCTTCGGAGAACTTGATGAGACATATTTGAGTTCTCTGAATGCAGATTCTCAAATGTGAGTTCTGTATCATTATGATACTTATTCACATTAGTGTCTTCTGCAGTCTTTTCCTCAGGAGAACAATCTGAGAAACAACTGAGATATTAAAAAAGATATTACTTTGTTAGGGAGAGATAAAAGCTTTAATATGCATACAATCTGCTTGGTAAGTGAATGACAGATCAATTCTTCTTTGTACTTCAAAAAACATCAGCTTAAACATGCCACGCTTGGCACAGTATCTCCTGTTTGTTGATAGTCTGTTATGTTTCTTCATGCTCGTATGAAAGCTTATGTTATAAAAGAGTCAAATACAATATGCAAATTATTTTCGGCCTCTTTCATGAGTCCTGAGGTGCGGTAAACATCAAGGATCGAAACCCCTGGCGGACTAAAAGCGCTCATTGGGCTGAATGGTAAAGTTCTGCAACCAACTCCAAATCCAAAGTGAAAGCATATGTACGCGGTAGTGCGTGTGAGCGAAGCAGGCAGTAATTCCCGGGCCTAGAGAAATATGCTGTAATGAAACCTGCCTTTACAGTCACCTGTGCAATATAGCTCTCGGCGTTCTCTTTGATCCGCCGAGCACTGTGCGCAAATAAAAAAAAAAACACTTTCTCCACTGCCCGTTGTTACTTTTGAATATTAGTCTTTGTATTAATGCATCCAAGACCTAATGCAAGACATATTTTGCACGTAACAGATGCCATCTGGAACAAGTCCTCTTAAAACAAAGGGTTTATAGAGGCATCATGTCAATGTGCTTTGCACTAACCCTGTTGCTTGCTACCTACTTCTCACTGGACATTCATAGTCAGGATTTCATAGTCGGCCTGAAGCCGTGGTGAAATATGTGTCTGCCACTTAGTTACACAACTAAGAAAAACAAGGATATTATGTTGAAAGTTGTAGCAAATAAATGGCTAATAGCTAGTATCAATACCAAACCATCAAAACAAATGAGAGGTCCACTGTTTTGTTTGGAGAGCGAAGTTAACGTTTTTATTGGAAATTTGTCGGCATTGTTTCTGTTCTGGCAGGAAGTAAAAATCTAGGATGTCAAATGCCAAAAGAAAGCGAGAGATTGGGAAATTTTGAGGCCTGAGACAATTCCTTTGGAAATGACAGAAATGCAGCACTCAACAAGAAATGTGTTAATCATAGGTTGTGAAAAAAAAAAATTTATATATTTTTTTAGGCTAGATCAGGTCAGCAAATAGTTGCACAACCATCTGCAGAAGATAACAACGAACTCCAAACTCCGTCCTGTGCTTCTCTAATAAAATCCACATTTCACATAACTCCTGTTGTTTCCCCCCAAAACAAAACCGTCCCCTGGTGAGCTTGTTGTAAAGGTGTCGGCCCACCTTCCTTCCAACTCGTTATTTTCCTCCTTGCCAGTTAAACTTCCAGACCTTTAAAATTAGACAATGTGCATCGCAGGTTTCCAAGGTGCAATTATTGGCCGACAGATGTGGCTTGTTTATGTGTGGCATCTTGTTTACTCCAAAGAGTGATTGATATGCACTACTCATAAAACACTTTGAAACCACGGGAAACCTGGGGCCCACTGGCTCCAAAAGTGAGGTGATGGACCCCTTGAACTTACACATCCTTTTCTGTTTGGTCATCAACAGGTTTTTTTTTTCGAATTTTCCATGCTGATTTGGAATAACCATTGTAAATATGGTGAAATGTGTTAAAAAGAGCCGAGAGGACCAGCTAAAAGCATTAAGTTAGCCAAAACAATTAAAGAATTTACTCAATAACGAATAAGAATTACTCACAGACCCCAAATTGCAACTAAAATAGTCGAAAATACAACAAAAAAGTAAATAACCATTTAAAAAGTAACCTGGGAGGCTGTTTGCATTCATATGTTTTCAAATATCATAGCGACAACGAACGAACAAAATGTAAGCTGTGATGGCTGATTCACAAACAGGTTCTTTTTTAACGAGAACTTTAAAAAGATGAACCAAACAGTGTCCAAATCAGCTTGAATCAGACGCACAGATCTGTGAATCATTTGGAGTTGTTAGTGAGTTCATATCTGACTCCCTCACTGAACCGAGAGTCGTTTATCAGTTAGGCCAGGGGTCTGCAACCTTCAATGTCAAAAGAGCCATTTTGGCACCTTTCCCACCGAATAAAATTCACGTGGAGCCACAACATATTTGATCCCCAAATAAAGATAACACGGCATATAGCTAAAGTGTTATATTCAGTTATGTTACAGGGCATGGGGAGTAGCAATCATTTCATTAGTGAGGGGGACAGAAATGTCAAATGTAGTAGTAATAATAATAATAATAGACCTAATAATATTTATTTATGTATGTCTAATTGACAAAAAAAAAACTTTCTTATCTCTTACTTTTAATTGGCTAAGAAATAAAATACACTGCTGGACAATAACCAATCATTTGTCTTTTATAATATTTTTGATATATATTTTAATAACGACAATTTTATGGTTATGATTGTATAATCAGTATAATAGTTTATATACTTCAAACACATTTTTCCATTTTTATCACAGAATAAGGCAGAAAATATATTTTATAGCTTCTGTACTGGAATTAATGCTATGTCAATTACCACTGTATCATTCATATAAAAGACTTGAAAAATAGGGGTGGGCCGATAGACGATGCCATCGTCCATCGCCCATCGCCGATGGCTGATATTAATCACGATGTTGAGCTGACATCGTGATCCCCCCATAACCCCCGCAATCAGCCGCATCCCAATACCGTGTTCGGAAAGAAAATGAAGTGTATATGGTACCCCTCAAGGGAATAAATATGAGATGGGAGGAAAATACATATTTTAATAATTTATCTCGCAGTTATATCATTGGGTAATTATATTGTATATAAATTGCGGGCATCAGGGAGCCACTAAACAGCTTTTGAATGCAGGATCCATTTTAGTTTCACTTTCGAGATTCCCGATTGCACTTATAGCTACATGGAGCAGCAGTACTTGCCACACATTTTACAAGATTAGATGTTTGTCAGTGGTGCTGAGAATCTGCAAATCATTCGCCATCGTCCTCAGTCAGATCAGTAAGCAGGTTTATGCTTGTTATTCAGCTTAGCTACAGCCATAGCGGGATGCCTTTGTCCATATTAGGGATTTCCTTCGAGTATGAATGAAACATACAGCGCATGAGAGTGTTCAGCGCTCCGTGATGTTCACATCATTTTGGATAAGAATAACGTATCCAAAACGACGTGACTATATTGTCCCTTTTAATTTAAATCTAGATTTATTCACATTGGCCCTTGAAAACCTTTACATGAACACACTTGCCCGAGAAAAAGTGCATGGGAAGAGTTTAGTTTTTATTAAAAGTCGGGGGGGACACCTTTCCCGCTTATTGTACACCCATGCTACAGGGAGTCACCGCAGAGGGATGAAAGAGCCGCGGGTTGCCGACCCCTGAGTTTAGGCCTATGTCCGATTCAGCTGCGATCCACTCATTACTGTAAACCAATGTAGCTACTACTTCAGGTTCACAAGACTGGTTGTTCATGACAACGTGTACACATCTTAACATTATTTTGTTGCAGTCAATTAATAATTGTATTAAAAAAAACATTGAAATATTTAACAAATATATTAGCTATTGTTTAGCAGAGGTCGTAAATTTGTCATTTGGCTCCTAAAGGTTTCATTTTTTCAGAGCCCTGTCACATTTGTTAATGTGCTAGTTAAATGCTGACCATCTTATTTTTGGGGGTGAACTTTAAGAAATTAAGAGAAGTGAAACACATAGAAGCTCCATGATGATGAAAGTTCAAATTTCTGTGGAAACCAGATGCACAGATTACCGTCAGCCTAGTCATGGATCAAAGTTAAGTAAACATCAAGTAGAGCCAGACACTTCACACGCAATAAAATAACACGGAGTGCAAAGTAATTTTTTTCTTTATTATATATCTTTTTAACAGTGCAGCTATTAAGACTTACAAAATCAATTTGGCATATATCAAACTATCATACTTCATCCCTTCCTCTGATCTGTTCTTTGTTCCAGACACTAAATACACAATGGCTATTATTCCCTTTATCAGTTATTCCCTTGTTATTGGTTATTCCCTTGGCTTTACAATAATGTGCTTCTGTGCCACAATTCCTGGTTTGGCATTTATTCTTCACACACACATACAAAAAAAAAAAAAAAAAAAAACCCATTCATTCATAAACAATTCTTTGAAGGTTCCTGAACCGTTCCCACAAACATAAAAAAGGCAATTATTGCAGCCAACTCATCAGCTGCAGATGAAACACTGGACATGACAGATAAGACAAAACATTTCCATATATTGCACTATGAATCCCTTATAATGACATTCGTTGAACGAAGGTTGAGGGCCAAATTAATACTAAGGCTTCAGCCCCATGTGTCAAGAATTACGTGGAAGCTAAATCTGCATAGAAACAAAAGATACACATCATACCAACTCGCTTGAGCACCAGCTGGATTCTCGTATCTAGAAGTCGTACGGGGCTTTTGAGCATTTGAGTGCTACCAATGGATCTCAAACCAAAGTCAATCTGCTACCAACCTTTGAAAATGGAAATATACTGAAATGTAAACCACACAATCCCGGTCAGACCCCCGAATCAGAGTACATTCCATTGATGAGATAGTCGACCCGAGTGTAGTCCTTCCGCTTGTAACTCTCGTATGCTTGTTTGAGAATCAGCGCCACTGTGACCACGAAGAAGAGGAGGCCAAACAGAAGAACGGCCAACAAGGAGCTTGTGTTCAACAGGTGGCTGGTCAAAGGGTCTCTGGCCACCTCAATCATAACTTGGTCCCCTTTGGGAATGTCCTTAGGCAGTGCAGACACCACTACTGAGGGGCTCAATGAGGTTTTTGACATGGTCTGTGATGGCTTCTTCTGATCTGATGATGCTGCAGAAGTTTGGATCAGTTTTGTGGAAGGAGTGAATGAAGGTGTTGTAGGCACTGATGGTGAGATGCTGGCGGACATATTGATCCCTGATGGTGACGGTGAAGACGACTGTTTTGGAATTATGGTTTGTGCAACTGTTGTAGTGGTGGTGGTTGTGCTGGTAGTTGTTGGAGAGGGTTTAGGGCTGGTTGTGGTTGGTTTAGGTGTAGATGTGGTGGTGGACGTCACTGCTGGTGTTGTCGGAATGGTTGCGGTGATCGCTGGTTTTGCCACTGCATCAGTTGTGGCGGCTTTCTCTGTTGGAGTTGTCTGCAGGTTGGTGGTCGTTATAGTTGTAAAGTTGATTTGTAAAGTGGCCGGATCTGTGGTAGTGGAAGTCATGGAGATCGAGACGTTAGGTTCGGTTGGCAAAGGTTGTGTTCCATTAGATGAAGAGCTGGTGCCAGCAGACTGATAGGGAAGCGCTGATTTATCAGTCTGATTTTTGCCCACATGGATAGAGTCTGCAAAAACAAAGTTTGGGTTGGTAAATGTGGCCGGATCTGTGGTAGTCCTGGAGATCGAGACGTTAGGTTCGATTGGCAAAGGTTGTGTTCCATTAGATGAAGAGCTGGTGCCAGCAGACTGATAGGGAAGCGCTGATTTATCAGTCTGATTTTTTCCCACATGGATAGAGTCTGCAAAAACAAAGTTTGGGTTGGTAAATGGTGACATCGGTCTGATATTCTGGAACCCGTTATTGCACTAATGTCACAATTTAACCTCACAATTTACTGTTTTGTATTAGTGTGACAAATAATTGTAAGAGGTAAAGTTAATGAATGAAACAAATACAAACATACTTGCAAGAGATGAAAAATTATATTATTTAAGCACAAACATATAAAAAAAAAATGCAGGCAAACTGAGGAGAGGTATTACCATTTGTGATCACACCAAGTTCCACTAACAAGTCGTTGAAATTTGTGACATTTTCACAAGAAAAATTCTGGGTATTATTCGGGCAGCTGATGAGAAAACACACAGATTGTTTTGTATTAACTATAGCCTTCCAACAGACTTCACCTTCAGGACCTGAAAAATGAAGAACAAAGCAAATCAACAGGATGTTCTCTTAAAAAAAAAAATCAAATATTGTTACTTGAAATAAACCTTGTTTGTAGTGAATTTCGATGGACTTCAAAACCACATAAGATTGTTGAATAGACACAGTTGCTAATGAATCAGAATTGTGAATGTGAGTTGCAGACCAAATTAACTGTGGTGAGCTAAAAAGAACCATTCAAAACTGATTCACAAATAAATGACTCTTATGAGCAAGTTCTGAATGAGTCATTTAAAAAGGTAGATAAGTCATGTTTAAATCAATCTGACTCCTGACAAAATAGGGGGTAAAGTTACGGAACAAAACTAAATTGAATACAAATATATTCACAAGAAATAAAAAATTCAAGGTACAAACATATATTACACCAATATTACGTCAATTTGGACATACAATACAAAAAGATTATGAGCCATCATCAATTTCCAATCCATAAATCATCAAATTGCAAAACTGGACACTTTGTGCAACCATAACCCAAATTTAAGAGAACAAATAGCCTAACCCAAACTTGAGTTTCTAAAGACTGTTTTTAGAGTGTCATGGCCAAATATATTTTACAGCTCGCTCTAAAATATGAAATAAAATGAACAGTGCAACCTGTGACTCGTCAACCTCGGTTGTTTTCATTGGGACAGAGACGTTCCCCGAATGCTCATTACTGGATGTCAAACTGTATATCCTGAGCTCTGCAGTCTTCGGGAACGAGCCACATCTGGGAGGAAAAACAGGCCTTGCCGCACCTCTCTTTGATCCCCTACCAGCAGCCATGTGTGCATTAGGTACAGCACACCTCAACCTCCACATCCGTCTCCACTCTTTCCCTTATTCCCACTTCCCTTGATTACTTAACCAGGTGGCTGCAGCACGGCAGGACCAACGGGGCTATAAAGAATTTGCTTGCGCTGGCACTGCAGAATGCTCCAAAATGCCCCCATTTCCCTTTTTGGACCTTGCCAACAGACAATCATCCAGTGTTTAAAAGCTCCAGGTGAATAAATAATCAACCTCGGTGAAGTGAAAACCCCCGGTTGAATCATCTCTTGGTCAGCGTTGACACACTAAATCGAGAGGCCAGCTGCATCGTGTGCATTTTTTTCCTTTTAAACACTTCTCCAGCTGTTTGAAGCAGAAAACGCATGAAACCAAAGGCGAAAGGAGAGCGGTGTGAAATAGTACAGGACCTGGCCTGATTTTTGCACCTTGCCCTGTAGTACGTTTAGTCTTTGACGTGTCCAAAACACACCGTTCCCTGCAGTGGAATGTGGAATGCTTATGTATTTATAGCTCGCCATCATTCCAAACATTTCAGACTTCCAGATGGCGATGGTGATTCTGACCTTGCTTTCCATCTCCGTACAGTTAACGTGATGGAAACTCAATACCGACAACGTATGTGCGTGTTATCAGGCGGGGGCAGGGCCAGTCGCTCTACCCCTGAACACAAAGCCAGTCTCGGGGTCATTTCAGCTGTCTGCGTGTTTACAGAGGTGGCGAGATAGTCAAGTGCAACGTGTGTGGTCAAAGCAAGAGCAGGGGGAAAAGGAAAAAAAAAAAAAAAAAAAGGAAGCAGCGCCTGGCGCATAAGCAGAACAGCCAGCCCAGGCCTCCCTTTCATCTTAAATGGGAAACACATGGCCTTCTTTGAAAGTGCATGTCCTTCAAGGGAAAAACGTGATGTATAAAAGACAAAACACAACATATGGCTTTACTTAAAAAAAAAAAAAAAAAAAAAAAAAATTCCGCAGGTACCCCGTTTTATCTATGAAGGTAGCATGCAGATTGCATTTCATTCTCAAGCCCTCAAAGAAACAAAGAAAAAGAAAAACAGGCTGGTTTAACTCTTGGAAATAGTGGAAAATAATCAAACAATTATGTTTGTGCAGGGTTCAACAATAAGGATGGCCTGTGTGAGAGAGTTGCAGGCCAGTTGATGGAACTGTCAAGACATGCACATACTTCATTTTGCAAACTTAAAAGGATTGTTCATTAAAAAAAAAATAATAAAAATTCTGTCATCATTTACCCAGATTCATGTCATTCCAAAACATGTATAACACTTTGAACAAAGCCTCAGTGAGTTCTTTTTTTTTTTGTCCATACAATTAAAGTCAATGGGGTCCAATGATGCTTGGTTCTTCAATATACACACACATATACATACATACATACATATAAATATATATATTTTTTTTTATTTTATTTTTTTTATTTTTTTTTGTATTCCACAGAAGGTTCCGAATAGTGCTGTCAAGCGATTAATTGTGATTAATCGGATCCAAAATAAATGAAGTTTAAATGAAGTTTTTGTTTACATAATATATGCGTGTGTACTGTGTATATTTATTATGTATATATAAATACACACACGCATGTATACATTTCAGAAAAATATGTTAGGTTTATATATTACATATATTTATATACAATATAAATTACATGAATACAAATATATACATTTAAATATTTTCAAAATATATACTGTGTGTATTTATATACATAAATATACACCGTACACGCATATATTATGTAAAGAAATTTTTTTTCTAAATGAAAATCAATCAAATTAAATAAAAATTAAAAATAAATTAAAATCAATCTGATGTATTGAATATTGCCAAATTCTGCTTATGAAGATATAACACAAAGGTACAGTTATCAAGATGACTTGCTTAGACAAGGATTTGTGCGAAAAAATTTATCCATGTAATAAATATAAATAAAAACTAGTGCTGTCAAACGATTAATCGCATTCAAAATAAAGGTTTTGGTTTACATAATGTGTGTACTGTGTATATTTATTATTTATCAATTTGCACTGGCTACCAATAGCTGCTCGCATAAAATAAAAAGGCATTAATGCTTGCCTACAAAACCACCACTGGCTCTGCACCCGTTTACCTAAATGCATTACTTCGGAGTTACGTGCCCTCTAGAAGCTTGCGTTCTGCAAGTGAACGTTGCTTTATTGTGCCATCCCAAAGAGGCACAAAATCACTTTCACAGACTTTTAAATTAACTGTTCCCTCCTGGTGGAATGACCTGCCCAACTCAATCCAATCAAGTCCTTAGCCATCTTCAAGAATCGGCTAAAAACACATCTCTTCCATCTTTATTTGACCCTTTGTAAGTCGCTTTGTATAAAAGTGTAAATGTAAATGTATTATGCATATATAAATACACACATATGCATGCACATATTTAAGGAAAATGTTACGTTTATATATTAAATATATGAACATGTATATATTTATATTCATATAATTTGTTATATATGTAAATACATGTAAATAATTTCAAAATATATACTGTATGTGTGCATTTATATAAACATAATAAATATACACGGCACACACACATTTATTATGTAAACAAAAACTTTTATTTTGGATGCGATTAATCGTTTGACAGCACTAAAAAAAACCTATTAGTAAATATAAAAATATATGAGAAAATAATGTTCTTCACACACAAAAACACTTTAATATTTTGGCATGGCAAACGTCTGTCAGAGTAGTAGCCTTAAAGGGTTCGTTCACCCAAAAATGAAAATTAGGCTGCGTTTTACTCACCCCCAAGGCATCCTAGGTGTATATGACTTTCTTCTTTCAAACGAATCCAGTCGGAGTTATATAAAAAAAAAAAGTCTTTGATCTTTCAAGCTGTTTAATGCCACTCAGCAAGTGTTGCATTGCTTCAGTCCAAAAGAACTTGAATAAAAATCGCCCATCCATATAAAAAAAAAAAAAAAACGGCTCCGGGGGGTGAACAAAGGCCTTCTGTAACGTATCGATGCGTTTTTGTAAGAAAAATATCCATATTCAAACCGTAATAATCACTTTAATCTAGCTTGCGCCAACAGTTGTACACAGAAGCAGTTCTGGGAGAATGACATATGAGGTCAGCGTTGCGCATGTGCTGGTGAGTCTCGTGAAAACCAACGTTTGTTTACAGGATCAAAGGAAGCAAAGAGAACCTCATGGCTCATCCTTTGTAGTTACCTATATCTCAATATTTTATTGAAATCCACGAATATTTATTCAGAAATGTTACATATATATATATATATATATATATATATATAAAAAAAATAATTACTGAAACACACTTTGTCTAATATTATCTAACTAAAGTAAGAACTCTAATAAATTTAATAGAATTATAACCTGAGAAAAATAGCCAATACACAACATTTGAAATGTTAATTTCCTGCAGTTAGTTAGAGTATTTCTTAAAAAAATAAATAAATGAAAAAAATGTAAACATTTTATGAGGCAATAGCAGACTCACTGCATATATTAACTTAATAAATGAGATTTTTAGTAGCAGCTCACTGTGAATTTTACATCAATGATAATTGCACGAATTACCACAGGCACAAAAGGTCACTGTTGTGTCTTATGGGTCATATAATGATTAATTAAATTAAATTTTCCCCACTGACCTTGATCTTTTGAGAGAAGAGAGCAATGCACAATGAAATCATGCTGTAACTTGTATGCAGAACTCAAACCTTCTTCTAATAAATAAATAAAATTAATAATAAAAAAAAAAACCTGATGTGCAATGAAACTGTTGCTGTAACTTTCAGAACTTGAAACTTTGATTCCATTCCAAAAATAGAATTTATGGATCCAGCTGAACTAGTTGGATTTTCATGCATTAATATAAGACTGTAGACAATAACTCATCAACAATGCCTATACCTGAGATGCTAATAATGCTAATGCTATTAATGCTAATACCGAGACCAAATAAAATGATACATCCTTTTTAAATCAACAGTGTCTATATCAAAAGACCAGGAACAATTCATTTGAATGAGTGCACAGAATACACTGCATTATTATAAGCTTTTCTGTCTCTCATTTGTGCTCAGGTCATATGAATGGAGGGTGACTCCAGTGCTGTACTAGACTGCACCGCACATTTGTGTAAAAAAAATAATTACTGAAACACACTTTAAAGGAATAAGTCAAAAGGACATTTGAGGTGCAGTAGAGATAGACTTACAATATTTTAGGTCACATTCCCCTGGGTCGTCCACAGTCACATTAGCCACTATCCTAAGGCCATTCTCCAATGGCAAGGGTGCACATGGAAGGACAAGGAGCCCCAGAATGGGCAGCAGGACCAGAACGGGATGGACAGTCATGATCACATGAGTGGCTGAGATCATAATGTGAGAGAGGCTCACATCCCCAACACCTGTGAGATATACGAAAACAACAAAACTGTTACTCGACTCAACTCAAATATATTTACTTTTTAAATACATTAGATGATAGAAAGATAGATAGATGTGAATTGTATCAGAGAAGGAAGTGAGAATGAACATAAATGTGATTCAATTGCGCCATCTAGTACAAATTCCAAAACACTACAAGGAAAAGTTTCGAAATTTCATCTGCTCTACCTGCAAAACAGCTGTTTCAATCCTGTTCAACTAAGACTAGACCACAAGTGCTATAAAACACGTAGGCATAATATAAAGTTACCGTTTATGTTCTTTTTTTCACATTAGAAGCTCCCATTTTAAAGTAACATAAGCCCTAACCTCTTCTAAGTGCTTTGAACTGGAGTTGAACCTGCAGTTATAAAGGCTTTGTTGGTTATAAGGAAGTTTCAAAAGTGAATAAATAGGTCTTGGGTGAAGCACATAAATGTCTGCCACACCCCTCCAAATGCCTGGTTACAGCGGTCACTGCAAACAGCACTGAAGGGCTCACTAAACCCGTTCCAGGATGTACAGATCATATGACTTCCATCGAGGCTTGAACAAAGCAATGAAACTCACTAAGAGATGAAGCAGATTATTCACGGATGGTCCGGCTGAGCTGGAATTAAAAACAGAAAAGAAATAAAGCAGCTTGTAGCTATAGAGAGAAAAAAAAATTAAAGAAAAAGTAGGATTAAAATCACTTCCATAGAACTATCAGCAAAGAATGCCAATGCATTATTGCATCTATTTTTCTTAACCTATAAAGGGTTAATTAAGACACGCATGATACACATTACTAAAGGTTTTATAATTTTAACTTACAGCACAATAGAAGTAATTATGCAAACGAATGCGGTTACAAATCACAAATACAACCTAAAATACTTATCTTAGAGTATTATTATGGTTACTAACTTCTTCAGAGTCATAACTATGGGAATGTAGGTCCGTTAAGAGGAGTGTGATTACAAACACCACTATTGTTTGCGGTTTACAATGGAACATGTTTTCTAACTCACTTACATTTGGATCTACTTTTCTTAGAGACACACCCTACAGTATAAATAACATAAATATACATATTAATTGCACTAAGTACAAGTTGATTTAATTAAACAAGCAATTGAATGGCTACAATAAAAGTATGACACAAAAACGGTGTTAAATATAAAGCATTGATAAAGCAAAGATTAAAAAAAACTCACGAGGATGCACTTACCAACAAATACAATGCGTCCTTTCACAATAAAAATGTCAGTTTGTATGCATGTACACAGCAGCGTTTCCAAAACACTTTCTTTAGTTTACAAGCGTAAGCAAATGAATACCGTCTCATTCCTCATGCAGTGCGTGGTTATTGTCACTCTCCTGTCAAGTGTTTCATATTTTAATTCGGGTTGTTTATATAAGTAGCAGCTAGCCGACAGACACGACACGCGAGTGATGCGACAAGAGGAAATGCAGGACTTCCGGGTCACGCAGCGGGCCGTCAACGCGTCAAAATAAACGTCCTCAGCTCATCAATTCGTCATTGAACGCAGGTGAAAATTGATTACAAAAATCATGACTCATTACAAAAATTACCACGGTAGTCATAGTTTGTGAAGTATAATGGGATTATCTGTAAAATTGATTTTTATACGAATACTAACAAATACCGCCAAATATTACAATGTACAACGGACTTTTATAATGCAAAAGTCACGTGACACTAGAGTCGTTTTTTTATTGACAAGCTGAAGCTTAGCTAAAAAAAGAGTAACCACATAAAAATAATCAAGCGGCAAGGATGATCAAGGCTATTCTCATTTTTAACAACCATGGGAAACCCAGGCTCATCAGATTCTACCAATATTTTGTAAGATAAGCGCATAGAAGACACTGAAGCCGCATTTGCCAGCTATTGCCATTCTTACTATTGATACTACCAGCAGATTAATTGAATTAGTGTCTTTTATTCAATATATCATAGTTGAACATGCAGCTTCAGATAAAACATTTGTGTACAAATACAAATTTTGAGATATGGAATGTTTATTTTTGTCTGATTGTTTTCTTAGCTTCAGTTCTTCATTTTGTTGTTGCTTATTTATTATATATGCATATGCTCATCTATATAAATGTAATAATTTATATTACATGTTCATAGTAGTCATTTTTATTTTTATATAATGTTAAACCACTAATGTTTCATTCGCTCCTCTGTATATTTTAATGTGGAAAATCCAAGGTAAAATTAATTTATCACGTTTCTTTTCACAGGCAGAAGACATGCAACAACAGATCATTAGGGAGACCTTTCATCTGGTGTCCAAAAGAGATGACAATGTCTGCAGTTTTCTGGAGGGTGGAAGGTGACATAATCTGCATAATAATGTTACACATAAGGGCTTACTGTTAACCATATCTCTACATCTACAGGTGCATCTCAATAAATTAGAATGTCGTGGAAAAGTTAATTTATTTCAGTAATTCAACTCAAATTGTGAAACTCGTGTATTAAATAAATTCAATGCACACAGACTGAAGTAGTTTAAGTCTTTGGTTCTTTTAATTGTGATGATTTTGGCTCACATTTAACAAAAACCCACCAATTCACAATCTCAACAAATTAGAATACTCCATAAGACCAATAAAAAAAAACATTTTTAATGAATTGTTGGCCTTCTGGAAAGTATGCTCATTTACTGTACATGTACTCAATACATGGTAGGGGCTCCTTTTGCTTTAATTACCGCCTCAATTCGGCGTGGCATGGAGGGGATCAGTTTGTGGCACTGCTGAGGTGGTATGGAAGCCCAGGTTTCTTTGACAGTGGCCTTCAGCTCATTACTGAAATAAATAAACTTTTCCACGACATTCTAATTGATTGAGATGCACCTGTAGTACTGTATGTGGATGGAAATCTCAAAAGTTATTTTGAGGTGCTCAATAAAACTGAAAAGGTATTTACTGTAGTTTTGCTCTTCACTTTTAGTTTGATCGGAGGCTCTGACTACAAGCTGATCTACAGACACTATGCCAAATTGCCTGTTGGATTATGGCACCACTGTAAAACCTGTTCATGATAGAAGTGTACACTACATTGCTTTTGTTAGTTATCTAATCAGCAAAAATGTTTTATGAGTGGAGGGAATTACTTGGAAATGGCAATGTATGGCTTTATGGTAACTCGTCTGAGTACGCCATATGTAACATATTTGATATTGCGCATCAGTAGTCCTGTGCATGTGTATATTTTTAGGGTTATGGTCCAGTCTCAGTTTAATGCTCTGATTCGGTCAGCTGAGCTGTTTGTGTTAAAGTATTGATTTTATGAATCGCATTTTGCATCCGATTCACAAACAAATGGTTCCTATGAAGCAGTTCTTTTAGTACATTAAAACATACAGGTAAATAAGTATAACTGGATTCCTGAACAAGTGACTCCTACGAACTGGTTGTTTTTAATAAATATATTTCAAATATTTACTATAATATACCCCAATAAGACGGAATCAAATTGTGAAATGTGTTTTGTAACTCAGGCCTAGCTGTTTATTCATAAGTCTTTTTTTTTTTAAGTTACTAATGAAAAACAAAGGCTTGAAAGTTTACGTTTTTGTTGTTTATTCCAGGTTCATTACATTCTCCAGGAAGTTGTCATGGGTGGGATGGTTCTGGAAACTAACATGAATGAAATAGTCACCCAAGTGGAGCTGCAGAACAGAATGGAGAAATCGGAGGTGAGTTCACATTGACAGAGTAACCGGTAATCGCTCCAGTTTATTCAGACATCTTTACATGCATTGCTGTGCCTCAACCCAAACAGGAAGGGACATTTTTAAATAGCTTTCTCTGAAAGATACATGCTAATTTTAACTTTAAAAAAAAATCAGGTTAAATAATATTGTACACATTAACTTGATTTTTAGCTGCATGGTTGACACAGAGCCTCGGAAATGTTTGTGAAAAACATGAATGATATCTCAAAAGACATTTTCATTAATCTTGTTTAGCATCACTTTCTTTTTCCTGCAAATCTTTTGGCTGTATCAAAGATGAAAGGCCTAAAATAGTGAAAGGTATCTGGGCTGATATCATTGGTTCACACAGTCACTGTGTTCCTGATATGCTATCTGGAGTCGAGGCAATAATGATTGATAATGTTTGACAACACTAGACGTACTCTTATGTATACATGGAAGGGGTTAAAATGAGGAAATGTTACATAAGACAATACAACACACACATTAAAGAGAACCAAAGCAACATCCATCCACAACATTTGGTTAAAGACCGTAGAAACAGGATGGTGGTGGTTCATAAACTCTACCGTACTTTGTACTTTGACAACAAAATGCAGTGTTTAACAGTTCTGTTGAGGTCAGGTCGGGGTCATGTAGTTTTTCTTGTATAACTTTGAGTTTGTGTTTGTAATTTTGTAGTATGTTTTTTATTTTAATTGTATCATATTTTGTTTTGGGCCGGGTTTAGCCTGAATTTTTTCACTGGACTTATAAGATTGGGTTACAGAATATTGTTCATAGGCCAAGTTTGGGCTTCAGTTTAATGCTGAATAAATCCAGTATGATAGTTCATGAAAAAACTAGAAGTTTGAGGTTAATAACAGTAATAAAATATATTTTTTTGTGTTTTGGCAGGGTGGTCTGTCTGCCGCACCAGCACGAGCTGTTTCTGCTGTGAAAAATATGAACCTTCCTGAAATACCCCGTAACATCAATATTGGGGACATCAATATAAAAGTGCCCAGTCTCTCCCCGTTTTGAGTTTGCATGTCTGATCATTGTGTTTTTTTGTGTGTGTTGTTACTGTGTTGACATTCATTGCCATAGATACTGTAGATATTGCCATTTATGGACTTACGACTGACCATCACCTGAGGTCTCTTAAAAATCCGAAGCACACTACTGGGTCCAATCATTTACAATGTACCTTTTCAATTTCAGACTTTGGTTTGCAGACAAACCTTTTCCAATTTTGATTATAGTGTTGTTTTGTATTTTGTCTGTGATGTAGCAAAATTCCACAGTACTGTACTAACATGTGTCATTTATGCCAACAGACCAACTACTAATGTTACACATTAATAATTTATATTAAATGTTACTTGGTCATTAAAAATGTTTTTGTCCAAATTCAAGTCTTACTTTTTTTAAAGGGGTCATATGATGCTATTTTAAATATCATTATTTTGTGTATTTGGTGTAACAGAATTTGTTGACATGCTTTAATGTTCAAAAAACACATTTTTTTTCAAATACTGTACATTATTGTAGGTCCTCTATGCCCCGCCTCTCTCAAACAATGCACCAAGAGCTTGTAACACTCTAAAGATAAATGAAATCTTGAAATCGCATCATATGACCCCTTTAAAGTTTTTATTAATTACTTAACAGATATGGACCATGAAAGGGTTCTTCACGGGTGTAAATATCTTTTGGTTACATTGCATTTGAGACTAGTATGAGCTTGATTCCTGACCTTCTCCACATTTACAAAATAAAACATTATATTAGCCCTTAATTTTTGTGTTAAAAAACATTTTATTGTCACAAAGAATCTGCAGTGTCACCAGATCTAAATGTAGAATATAATTTTGTGCACTTACTGCCTCTAAAAATTGTCAACAATCATGGGGTAAAATCTGTTTCATACATGAGAGTATGTCTGCAAATTTTTGACTAATCATGGTTGCACAACCAAAACAACAATAGCGTATGTTGAAATCTCTGATACTGCATGTTATCTTTGAAGATAGAGGTCTATCAAAGGTCCAGAGCCTTTAGATGACGTCAGGAAGTCATGAACTCCATCTCTTCTGACTTTAAAGATGCATAATATTTAATAACAAAACCAGATATCATTTTAATCAATTAAAAATAAAAACAAGATGACTTTTATAAAAAGTGCAAATCACTGCTAAAGTACTGGGAGCCTTTAGATTTAGTGAGGTAAATACTGCACAAAATAAATGTAATATTTATTGTTTTAAAGGTGAGTTTTATGGAGTCTGGTGATTTTGTTGAACACCTCATTTATAGCTGATATGGGTTAATACGATGAGGGTGGGATACCGTAAAGTCTGATAATCATTACATGCATTTTCAAATGAATGGTCCGTCTTGTGTTATTGGCTATATTTTCTGAGATACTTATCTAAATAATAAACGTCATGCCTGATACAATGTTCCTCCATAAAATAAACATATTCCAAAGGCCAAATCTTCGTATTACTTTCATCTTTTATTTGACATTTTTGTACATACTTAATCCTGTCCTTTGCTCCTGGTAAACATTAGGTAATTTAGCTAAACTGTTTAGGTAAACTGTTGTATAGTACATGTCAGCAAATTAAATTCAGGTTGAATGGATTCACAACAGTGCATGTTTTTTAAATATGCAAAATGGCTATTTATCAAGAAAATATTTATATAAATATATTATGTATATGCACTGATTAGCCACAACATAGGTATCAATGACCCTCTGAAACCCTCTGATGCCCTCTTGTACACTGGAGCTTTGCTGTATTAATTGATGAACCATTAATTAATGTGGGAGGAGAATCTTCCCAAGCCTTAAATAAAACATCCTGCAGATGTCAGTTTCACTCATATCATCCTGTCATTGCTGAAGCATGGGGAAGGGTTTCTACATCAGTAAAACTGTTGGGATAGTTGGGATTGTGTTAGCCGCTGGAGCGCTAGCCACAATCACAGCTCTCCCGGTGGTCTACTCCCAAGAGAAGTCCAAGAACAATGAGGTTAAATCCACAGATCCAACAATGGCACCATCCAATGAACCCTGGGACCAGTGGCGCCTTCCACAGACTCTTAGTCCAAAAATTTACAATATCACTCTGTGGCCACGGCTCCAGCCGGATCCAACAGGACTTTACATCTTCACAGGGCTGTCCAGCTTGGTCTTCAGATGTGTGGAAAAGACAAACCTCATCCTCATTCACTCCAACAAGCTGAACATGACAAAGCATCCCACCTTGATTGGACTTGGAGGCAAACCAGCTCCTACCATTGAATCAATTGTGATGCACACAAAAACACAGTATATGGCAATTCATCTGAAAGAAGAATTAACTGCTGGGGAAAGCTATGAGCTCTACACAGAATTTTTAGGAGAGCTTTCGGATGACCTGGGAGGCTTCTACCGAAGTGAATACTATGAGAATGGAATAAAGAAGTAAGACGTTTCTTTGACTTGTCAGTTCCTCCTATTCTACAAAAGACCTTTCATGTATAGTTAAATCTCCTTGTTCTTTTTTTAGAGTGGTTGCCACAACCCAGATGCAGGCAACAGATGCCAGGAAGGCATTCCCTTGCTTTGATGAACCTGCAATGAAAGCAGTATTCCACATTACTCTTAACCATGATCCAGCAACCGTAGCCCTCTCCAATGGTGTTGTGATAGGTAAATGAACACTTTATTCTGTACAGAAGCAGTGTTGGGTAACTGCTTTGAAAGTGTAGCTTACCAAGCATCAAGTTAATCATAATTTGAAAAGGTTAAACTTGTTTCATCAGTCAGTGTCTCTTTTTGACTTTCAGACGAGGTTAACATCACCGTGGATGACACTCTTGTAACCAGAACAACATTTGCGCCAACAGAAGTAATGTCGACATATTTGTTGGCATTTATTGTCAGCGATTTCATCTTCATTGAACAAAACATTGAAAATCTGCAGGTAACTTATCTTTTCAAAGATCTTCAGACAAAATTCCACCAATTTAATAATGAAACGTACTGCTCTATGCCCTAATCTAATTTAGTGAAGGTTAGAAAACAGCATGTGTTCATCTACTAAAACACTTCATTCTATAATTTATATAGATTAGAATTTTTGCCCGTCAAGAAGCCATAAATGCAGGACAAGGGGAGTATGCGCTCAGTGTGACTGGACCAATTCTCAAATTCTTCGAGAAGTATTACAATGTCCCCTATCCGCTGCCCAAATCAGGTAAGAACCTAAGATATGACCTATATTTTATGAGGCAATTCAATTTTTTTATTATCAAAATGACAATTTAAGTAATATTTGGGTTAAAACGTAAAATTTGTAGGCCATTTTAGAAGTTTTACTCATATCTCAAAATATTGCACAGATCAAATCGCTCTGCCAGACTTCAACACTGGAGCAATGGAAAACTGGGGCTTAATCACATACAGAGAGACGGCCCTGCTGTATGATGAAGAAATATCGTCAAATGAAAACAAAGAGAGAATCATTACTGTTATCTCCCATGAACTTGCCCATCAGGTATAATCAGGAGTCGTTTTTTTATAATTTGAACCTTTATTTTTATCAACCTCACAACAGTACAGTTTAAAACCCCTGTAATTCACCTATTCACTACCTTTTTCAGTGGTTTGGAAACCTTGTGACTGTCAGGTGGTGGAATGATCTGTGGCTCAATGAAGGTTTTGCAACTTACGTAGAATATCTTGGTGCAGATGAAGCTGAGCCGGATTGGAACATTGTGAGTGTTTGAAGCAAAAGCCAGAGCAATAAATGGTAAATGCAAAAAGATATCACTAAGAGCATATGAAATCATAACTGACTCTATTTCTATCCCACAGAAAGATTTGATCGTTCTTAATGATGTGCACAAAGTTTTCGCCATAGATGCATTGGCCTCGTCTCACCCCTTGTCGTCTAAAGAAGAGGAGATCCAAAGACCAGAGCAAATTACTGAAATGTTTGATACAATTTCCTACAGTAAGGTATAATGGGAATTGTTTTCTACGTTGACTATAATGTCTAATAATGAAGAACATACAGACTACATGTGGTTTGTCTGGTAATGCAGTCTCTTCCTCTAGGGGGCATCTGTACTTAGGATGTTATCTACTTTCCTGACTGAGAAAGTGTTTACTCAAGGCCTACAGGTAAAACCCCTTTGTACACTGTTCCTTGTTGTGCTGTACAGTAAAAATTTAATATGCTTTTGCAATGGAGAAGGTTTTTGTACATTCACAATAATTTGTTTCAACAGACTTATCTGGATCATTTCAAATTCAACAACACAGTATACACAGACCTTTGGGAGCATCTTCAAAAGGTATGTTGCAATTAAACAAGGCTGTTCAACCATGTCATTACCTGTTCCCTATCGATACTTCACTCGTACTGCGTCTGCTTAAGACGCTATGGGAAAAACTCCTTTTTCTCAGATGACGGAAGCCTTTTCAATGACGCAGTGTAGTGAATTAAAAACGAACCAATGACTCGGCAGTGGAGCTGCACGAGCCTATGGCGACGAAGCCCGCCAGAATGGGTGGGGCCATCTGGCTATATAGGCGGGCATTTCGCCATAGGATCCTCAGATTTCTTTTCCTTCAGCGACGATTGCAAGATCTTCGCTCTGCGAGACTCAAGCCTTCGCCAGGAACAAGCCTCGCAGCAGATCAAGACCCCTTCCTGCTCGGCTGACTTCGCCGCTCCCCAGCCGCCTTCAGCGTCTGCAGCAGCTGCGGTCTTCTGGTCCCCTGCCACCATCCGGCGATTTCTATCAGAGCAAAATTCTAAGAGCAAATTTTCTCGTGCCATTGTTGCAAATGCCGCGCCGTTACTGTCGTTTGTGCTGTCCTCCATGTCAAGGTGGACCAGGCCTGCGTAGCAACTCTGGCTCCTTGGAAAGACCCTCAGTGGATGGACCGGGGTGTTCCCCTGGAAATGGTCTGCAGAAGGAAGGTGGTTTCGACAGACGTTTCCAACAGAGATTGGGGAGCGTTGTGCGACGGCAAACCGGTTTTCGGCCACTGGTCGAAAGAGGAGGGTCGGCTTCACATCAACTGCCTGGAAATGCTGGCAGTATGTCTGGGCTTTCACACCTTTCTGCCGGACCTAAGGGGACACCATGTTTTAGTCCGCTTGGACAGCATGACGGTGGTGTTTGCCAGGGCGGTCTCTCCTCGAAGCGCCTCTTCATAGAGCACCTCTTGAAATGGGCTCAGCTCAACTTGCTTTTGCTGAGAGCAGCGCATGTGCCGGGCAGGTTGAACCAAGGTGCAGACATGCTATCTCAGAGCAATGCCCCTTCAGAAGAGTGGATGCTCCACCCACAATCAGTTAAAAGAATCTGGGAGATCTTCGGCAGGGCAGAGGTTGACCTCTTCTCCTCACATTGTCCAACTTATTTTTCGAAGCACAGGGATGTGTTGGCCCACGACTGGCCCAACCTCCTCCTTTATGCTTTTCTCCCGATCGCCCTGATCCTGCAGGTAATCAGGCGAATCAGGGAACAGAAACACACGTTTCTGTTAGTGGCCATGCTCTGGAGGAACCAAAACTGGTTCGCAGAGCTGTCTCGGCCCATTCCCCTAAGAGAGGACCTCCTCTCTCAGACGAACAGAACGATATGGCTCCCCCAGCCCGAGCTGTGGGCTCTGTACCTTTGGCCTCTCGATGGGAGCCTGCGGACTAGTGTTAATTTCGTTAACGAAGACTATGACGAAAAATGTTCGTTGACAAGCTTTTTTCCCATGACTAAGACGAGACAAAGACGAGACGATAATAAGGTCAATAAACGATAACTAAGACTATATCAACATGCAATTTCATTGACGAAATAAGACGAGACCTTTCACTGTTATAATTTTTTTCTTTTGTTTTAGCTGTTTTCATTATGTAGACAGAGAGATTGCATAAGTCTTTGGTATTAAATTCTATAATAAAAAGCCTATAATAAATCAGTACACTAGATGAGGTAAAATACACCATGTGTATGAGTCCACATTCTATTGATTTGTGCTTACTGGTGAAAGTGCAATACCTGAAATGCAAAAGTAAATTTCTCAAATGACAACAATCATTACGATTATAATTTTAAATGAAAATAGCTGACAAAATTAACACTACTGCGGACCTCCCCGAGAGCGTACTAAATACATTCTCTCAGGCTAGAGCACCGTCTACGAGACGACTCTATGCCCCTACATGGTCTGTCTTCTCCACCTGGTGTACAGCCCGCGGCGCAGACAAAATTTTCTGCAACATATCTCTGATATTGTCCTTCCTGCAAGAGCTGTTGCCAAGGCATGGTTACATACCTAAAGTGCTCTCGACTCCGTTCAGAGAGCAGGTAATAACTCTATTGGTGCTTCCTCCTTCGGAGCAAGACCAAAAGTTGAATTTACTCTACCCCGTCAGGGCATTGAAAGTTTATATTGAGCATTCCGCCCCTTTCAGGCAGTTGGCACAGCTCTTTGTATGGTTCGGCAGCCGCACCAAGGGGTCTCCGGTCACGAAGCAAAGACTTTCCAAATGGATAATTGACGCTATTGCGCTAGCATACGCTTCTATGGGCCTACAATGACCCATGGGAGTAAGAGCCTCTTCCTGGGCTTGGTCTAGCGGTGTGTCCATTGCAGAGATTTGTGTGGCGGCTGGCTGGGCCTCGCCATCCACATTTACCAGGTTTTATAATCTGGACGTCCCGGCCTTACAGGCCCGGGTCCTCTCTGCATAAACGGGCTCACTCTTATCATTTGACAAAGCAGTGTGTTGGCGTTTGCCTTCTTCTTGTACTTTCTTGGCCCTCACTGAGTTCCGAGGCTGTACAAAATTCTCTTGGGACGATTACTCAAGGCCGGGCCGACCTCTGTGAGTTTGGCCCTATTGCCTCCTGCAGGGCTTCCCTGCAAAATACTTGGTCCCTCTGGGCCCCTTTTGGTGCTTAAGGCAACTTCAAGTATTAGTCTTTCCTCTAGCATAGCACGGTGGGATTGTACTTGTTCCCCATAGCGTCTTAAACTGACGCAGTACGAGTATCGATTGGGAATGTACTCAGTTACTAACGTAACCTCGGTTCCCTGAGATACAGGAACGAGTACTGCATTGCTGGCCGTGCTATGTAGCTGTACAACTCAGTCGTCGCTTCAGTCTAAGTAACCTGAGGATCCTATGGCGAAATGTCCGCTTATATAGCGAGATGGCCCCGCCCATTCTGGCGGGCTCTGGCAGGCTTCTCACCATAGGCTCATGCAGCTCCGCTGCCGAGCCATTGGTTCGTTTTTGATTCACTGCACGAACCAATGGCCGTGTAGTTACACTGTGTTATTGAAAAGGATTCAGTCATTAGAGAAAAAGGAGTTTTTCCCGTAGCGTCTTAAGCAGACGCAGTACTCGTTCCCGTATCTCAGGGAATCAAGGTTACGTTAGTAACCGAGTACGATTTGTTGCCACAAAACACATGTGCTCATATCTGAAATGTTGTAGGCTGTGGACAGCAGTGGTACCACTCTTCCCAAAACTGTGCAAGAGATTATGGACCGCTGGATTCTTCAAATGGGCTTTCCTGTGGTCACTATTAACACGGCAACTGGCCAGATCACACAGGAGCACTTCCTCCTGGACCCTGAAACTAAACCAGACAGGCCATCAGAATTTAAGTATGTCAAAAAATATTTTGAGGAAAAAAAAAAAAACTTTATCACAAAGTACCTATTACTGATTTCAATCAAAGCGCAGTTTACTAGATATGAAACTGAAGTATTTTCTTCCATATTGTGACATAAATATGAGTAAAACAAACAATAAAAAAAAATAGGATGGGGACTTGACTCTATCAATCAGTTGTTGATTGGACGGAGGCAGATTTTCTTATTGTGAGATTGCAGTCGATTGTAAGAAAGGGGCAGGGTTAAACAGACTAAATGATTGGAAAAGTTTGGCATACATCACTGGAGAGAAGTTTATAGTAACGCCGTAATGAAATATATATGCACAGATGAATTGTTCAAAATTAGATCAATAACATATATTTAGAATGATTTCCTTTTTCATACCAGTTTATTACATATATCCCACTTGTGGAATTAATGTATCACAATATTTTAATTTTTTTCAGTTATGAGTGGTTTGTACCAATTTCATGGACAAAAAAAGAAGCAGTACAATCCCTACACTGGCTGCTACAGAAAACTGGTGAGTTTAAATATCACAGTTATATTTACAGTGGAAATGATAGGTCATCCAAAAATGACAATTCTGTCATTACATATTCACATTCATGTTGTTCCAAATCCTTATGAGTTTGTTTCTTATGTGGAACTCCAAAGAAAAAAGCTAAATAAAAGTAGTCCATAATATTTGTATACTATATTTCAAATCTTTTTATTTTATAAAAAGCTAGAGCTATTTTATAAATATGGCCATTCTGTTAAACTTCTTTTTATGTTCCACAGAGCCATTATGATGAGTAAATGATGACAGGTTTTTCATGTTTTGATGAACTTTGCTTGTAATTATATTCACAAATTCTCATTGGATGTCAATAAAGGGTAAAACTGTATTTGCTTTAACAAATCCATGTATTTCGGCTCTACTTTTCTAATTTAGACCAATCGGATCACATGAAAATTAGTGGTGATGAGTGGGTTCTGGCCAACATCAATGTGACAGGATACTACAGGGTTAACTATGATGATGAAAACTGGCAACGCCTACTTAATGTTCTCCAGACTTCAAGACAGGTAAGAAGAATTACATTAATTAAAACAGATTTGTATTGTTGGATTGTTTGGATTTCTTTTCATTCAGTATAATAATTGACAGTAATTTATTTAATTTGATTTCAATTAGAGCATTCCAGTTATTAACCGGGCACAGATAATTGACGATGCTTTTAACCTGGCCAAGTGAGATCTGAACTTCATTCTTCAAAGTTATGAGGCTAATTTCCAGTCAGTCCAAATACTAAAAGCATCTTTTTCCTTTACAGAGCAGGAATTATTGAAATGACATTGGCTCTAAGAACCACGCTGTTCCTAGCCTCTGAAACGGAGTACATGCCGTGGGAGTCTGCTCTCGATAACCTGGACTACTTTTACCTCATGTTTGATCGCACAGAGGTGTACGGCCCCATGCAGGCAAGTTTGTCTTGAATATTTCATAATGTCAACTCAACTGAGCTTGAATTATCACATTATTTCATACCTGCAGACATACATTGGAAATCAAGTGAAAAATTTGTTTGACTACTTCACAAGGCTTACAAATTGGGAGGATGTGCCTCCAGGACATACTGACCAGTAATTCATGTAAATACACAGTAGTGACAATAACTATTTAGATTTGCTCTCAAGCATCTATTCATTGTATTCATGTCTTTGTATCTGCAGATATAATCAAGTAAATGCACTCAGAGTTGCCTGCAGCACTGGTCTTGAAGCCTGTACGACTCTCGTCAAAACATGGTTCCAACAGTGGATGGAAAATCCAAATGTCAACCCGTGAGTTTTACTCAATAGAAATCTTAGAGTATCTGATGATGTTTCCTGAGTGCATCACAGTTAAAATGTATATTGATGCACACTATTTAATTGTAAGTTTATTACCTTAAATTCAAAGGATATTTCACCCAAAAATGAAAATTCTGTCGTTAATTACTCACCCTCATGCTGTTCCAAACCAGTAAGACCTTCGTTCACCTTCGGATCACAAATTAAAGGTGCAGTAGGATATCTTTGAAAATGCTAACTTTAGCCTGATAGCACTGAAAACGAACGTCCCACCCTCCCTGCAAATCACTGTCCAAAGCCACACCTCCTGAACGCATATATGCTCACAGATCAGACGATCAGAGACAACATTACTACAATAATACATCAGGTGTCATTCACCGGTGAGAAAACTTTATCGTACAGTTAGTAAAAGTACTGTAACGGAGGCCAGCGGGTAGGTGCTGTGCAGGTAAACCTCACTCCCCTCAAGAGGTGCACTAGCGTCTGATGCTGGTGGCTGCAGTCTTCAGCCTCCTTGTTAGTGCGCCCGCCTCCCATGGGGTTTGAGGACCACTCGGAACAAGAACGAGGTGTGGTGGTATGGACCCGGGGGTAGTTCATGTTATCTACTGTTACAGTACTACAATACCAGGAAGGAAGATTGGGTTGTTGATGTTTGCCTGCCAATCTCGCTCTGTTTGCACAACCGGGTGCCAGAGGTATGCAAATACATATGTTGACAGGCAGTTAGGAAATGTTTCTAGGCCCAGAAAAGTAGTAAGGACATCGGTGAAACAGTCCATGTGACATCAGTGGTTCAACTGTAATTTTACGAAGAATTGTTGAATAAAGTCATTGTTTTTGTTTTCTTTGCACACAAAAAGTATTCTCATAGCTTCATAACATTACGGTTGAACCACTGATTTGTAATTGAATTTGTAATCTGAAGATGAATGAAGGTCTTACAGGTTTGGAACGGCATGAGAGTGAGTAATTAATGACAAAATTTTCATTTTTGTGCGAACAATCCTTTTAATAGATTACCATTTAACTGTCATTTTTACATTTTCTCACTGCTTCAGTATTAAGGCCAACTTGAGGTCTGCAGTGTACTGCAGTGCCATTGCTGCAGGTGGTGAGGAGGAGTGGAACTTTGCTTGGGAGATGTTTGAAAAAGCCACTGTTGCTTCAGAAAAAGATAAACTGAGAGCGGCAATGGCATGTGCCACTGAGCCCTGGTTACTGAACAGGTGAGCTCACTGCAGGTTAATGCTGACAAATACATACAGCTCTCACTGTATTAAGCTAAATACACGTGCTTTGATTTATGTTGTAGGTATCTCAAATACACTTTGGATCCAGAAAAAATTCGAAAACAAGATGCCACCTCTACCATCATCAGCATTGCAAGCAATGTGGTCGGCCAACCATTGGCCTGGGATTTTGTTAGAGCCAACTGGGAGTACATTTTCAATGAGTAAGAAAAAATACTGGGGACTCTGTTTGATTAACAATACAGATAGAAGTTTTCTTTAACTACATATTCACTTCTTTTATTTTACAATTAGGTATGGTGGTAAATCTTACTTATTCCCCAATCTGATCAGTGGCGTCACAAACAGATTCTCAACTCCATTTGAATTGGAACAGGTATGTGATCTTCCCAATAACTGCTATATTTATTTGACTGTCATCTTGTACAGCAGAAACTTATATTTGAATGTTTCTTAATCTACTTTCCTGTTTTAAAAACACAGCTGATACAGTTCAGGGATGACTACGCTCACATAGGTTTCGGTTCAGGAACCCTTGCCATTCAGCAATCCATCGAGAGGACTAAGGCCAACATCAAATGGGTCGAAAAGAACCAACAAGCAGTCTTAGAATGGTTTATAAATCCATCGTAACTTTGAAAGATGCAAATACTGTAGTTTGTTTGCTCAGTGGAGGAAAGGAACACTGGGATATTGTTTTGCTTGGCCTAGATGAGCATTAAAGAAAATGCTTATTTATAATTGATGATGTTCTAAATCTCAGTATTTTCCAGAGCTGCTTTCTTCCTATGATGATGTATACGACATGCAAATATCTTTCTTTAAGGTGTGCCTTGGTATAATTGTCTGTTTTCCCTTTGATTTTTTTTTTTGTAAAAAATAAATTGTATAACGATAAAACAACTTTGCAGAATGAAACAGAATTGAATATGCAAATAGTACAGAACTCTTTGTTATTTATAATTTTGATATTTGAAAATAAAAACCTCAATACATGAATTAATTTTTATTTTTCTAACAACAATTTAACTTTTGTACTATTTTACGGTATTGTACGGATGGTAAACAATAACCATTATTTTTATTTTTTGTAGTATACCATTATTTTTATATTGTGAATATGTATCTTTAATTACATGTTGTCATTTGAACAACCAGCCAGTAAATAGTGTTATCTCAAGAAACCTATCAAGTAACAGTTTCTGATTTTCATAATCAGAATTTCATATCAGACATGACCGATAAATGACTTGCGGTTTAGTGACACACCTTTGTGCCAAACATTCATAGACTCTAATATTATAGTGTTAAAGGGGTCCTATTATGCTTTTTCACTTTTTCAACTTTAGTTAGTCCATAATGTTGCTGTTGGAGCATAAAAAATATCTGTGAAGTTACAAAGCTCAAAGTCTAATTCAAAAGGAGATATTTTATTTAACAGAAATCACTTTTCAAAAACTACAATGAACGACTCGTTTGGACTACAACGCATATTTTCCAGGAACGAATGGGACGAGACCTGGTTGAGCTGCACTAGAGAAATAATGTAAAATATGTGAAAAATAATGTGTTTTTCAAACAACCTAGTATGAGAGCCTGTTCTAGTACACCCCCAAAACAAAATCAAGACTTTGTAAAAGGGCACAATAGGACCCCTTTAACACTAATTTTATATCTTGTGGTTTTATATGTTATAAAACATTAAACACATCCTGGCGTTGTGAGACATTTAGACAATGAAATGACACATATTTCAAAATGTTTCACTTGATTTCATACATTTAGTCAGGAATTATAGTTTGGGAAAAGTGTAACTAGTAAAATGTGTACAAGTTAGTCACAATAACACAATAACAACAGATGCAAGTAATCTAGGCTACTCATCAGAATTATATTCTCCACTGGATCTGGCTGCGCGACGCATCGCGTTGTGTTCTTTTTCTGAGGTAAATTCTGGGTTATTCCTCTCAGCGTGTCTTTTTCCAGAAACAAAAAGTAGCCGGGATTAACTTGTTTGTTTACGCTGAGGCGATGTGGGCGTTTACATGCGCATGCGTCTCATGTGCATGTTTAGAATTTGAAAAGCGTGATTGGCTTGTAGGCGTGATCGCATTAGAGATAATGAGGCCCTGTCCACACGAACGCGGGTATTTTCAAAACCGCAGCTTTTTCTATGCAGTTTGGCCGTTCGTCCACATGCAAACGCAGCACCAGGTCACTGACACCGAACACTTTTGAAAACTCCTGCCAGGGTGAATATTTTCAAAAACTCTGGTTGCAGTGTTATCGTGTAGACAGCGAAACTGGAGATTTTAGCTTGTGACGTCGGAGCATGCGTGTTATCTCCGCCTACTGGAAACTTTTTCAGGCTTCTGATTGGCCAACATGGCTTTACGGTTGAGATTATATTGCCACCTGTTGGTTTGGCATGCTCTTGACAGTGCTTCATAGCATGCTTCTTTTGCATTTTCATGTGGACGGAGATTTTTTAAAAAACAGATAAAGGAAAAACTCTTTTTTTTTTAATAAAAAAAGTTTATAAAATACCTTTGTACGTGTGGACATGGCCTGAGTTGAGACAGGAAAAACTGGACATCACGTTGTTTTCATATGGATTACTTTAACAGAGAATATTTGTTTTGGACTTTCATTTAAAAGTAGACATTTCAAGCTTTCTATACATATATTTCTCATGTCTTCGAGGCAAGTATTCGTGGAGATTCAGGTTGTTTTATTTATGTGTCTGTGAAGAGAGGTGACAGAGACTGAGACGGCAGAGAACGCACCCTGTTTATTTTCTTTATTTGTTCTGTTGTCATTATGACTATACACAAATAAAAGTAGACCCTTTGCTGTTTCAAATGATACCTTATTCTTATCTGTACGATCAATAATGAAGGAGTATTTTTAGTTCTTTTTGTGGTCATCAAGAAAATACGAGACAGACCGCACCTGAACCCAATGACAATCAAACATGAGGGAAAAACTGGGTCACACAAAGAACATGAGCGATGAAAACACAACAAAACAGGTCCATAGGTCTGACAGTTCGTCCCCCTCCCGGAAGGCGTGGCCTCGCGCCGCAGAGAAAAAGGTAAGGATGGAGGGGGACTTAGGAGGAGGACAAAGGAGCGGATGTGGGATGGTGACAGGGGATGGCAAAGGGCTGGCAGGAAGGCAGGCAGACAGTACAGGAGGAGGTTCGCATTCTTTATTATTTACCAGTCAAATATGTAACTGAGACAAGATGATTTCCTTAATGAAAAAAAGCAGGATTACCTTAATGCTGAGAAGACCTCAAGTTATTTTTTTTTCTACATTAGCCCATCATGTATCTAACCATCCATGAAGAGCACATTCGGCATTAAGACCTGGAAAGATTGTCAAAACTGGCAACTCCGCAGTGACGTAAGGGCAGAGCAAGTTTAAATATCTTTTCTAGGCTATATTTCCATCTTGTAATGCCCCCGTGTTAGGTTTATATATATATATATATATTATTTGTAATAGAGCAGACACTGTCTGACCATGTCTACAACGAATGCGACAGTTGTTGCGCCGCTACGCAAAAAAAGGGACCGTTGCAAATCATTTGAACATTGTGTCAGTACAGTTCGTCATAAATAGAACGAGGCATCAGTTTACGTGTCGCATGTATCGCGCTGTGTCGCATCCAGTGTAGACAGAACATCACTGATTAAAATGGGCTTTATTGTCTTTTGTCACGTGTCGTGCCAGTCGCGTCCGGTGTAGACACGGTGTGAGTTTTTTAATGGGTTATGTTGTAGCCCTGCTTGTTTTGAATGTTTTTATAAAATATCTGTATTGACTGCATGATCTTATCATCGCATTATTTACTGCCATGCGAGCCACAAATTAAAGCTTGGCGAGCCGCGCAATGAGTAACCCTGGTGTAACCACTAGATGGCCGAATAGCCCTATATATAAAAACATATAAACAGTTTGCTGCAGACTGAGAACGCAAGACATAAAGCATATTACTTGTGTTAGGTTATTCATTTGGATATATTTTCAGACATTATTAAAGACTACTTTAAAGGGGTCATATGATGCGATTTAAATTTTTCCTTTCTCTTTGGAGTGTTACAAGCTCTTGGTGCATAAAGAAGATCTGTAAAGTTGCAAAGACTAAAGTCTCAAATCCAAAGAGATATTCTTTATAAAAGTTAAGAGTCAACCACGCCCTCCTAATACGGCTCATTCTAACACGCCCCCACATATCTACAGCCGCCGCTCGCTCTAATCCGCCGGCCGTTCCTCACTCTAGCCCTTCGTGTGTGACGCTGTGTGTTTCGTTGTGAAAGTGAAACTACTTTCATTGCATTACACCAAATACACAACATAATGTTCTTTTTAGTAACGTCATATGACCCCTTTAAGTAAAAGTTAAATTAAAATGTTGATTTGAAGTGTCAGTTATGGCTGCGGCTATTTGCACTGTGTAAATAGCAATAGATGGTGCCACTCTTCTCTCTAGAAATATGGCACATAGTCTTAGAGTTTGTATTTGAGTAACTGGGGCCCAGGTCAGGAAGCAAACAGACTGGCTAAACCGATCATCAGCTAGCCGCCTTACATCACAGATGTCAGTTAATTCTCAGCACATAGAGACTATTTCACCTAGATATCATACTAAAGAGTGTCAGACCTATGGACCTGTTTTGTTGTGTTTTCATTCCTCATGTGCTCTGTGTGACCCAGTTTTTCCCTCATGTTTGATTGTCATTTGGTTCAGGTGTGTCTCGTTAATTATCTTCAGTTGCCTATGTATTTAAGTTGTGTTCAGTCCTATGTTCCCTCGCCTGGTCTACTTGGTCCCTACATGTGCATCCTGCCCGTCCGTCCTGTATCTACCCTCTTGTGGAATCATAAAAGTGTTATTGGAAATTCTTCATCGTCCTCTTCATGTGTTTATCTCACCTTAGCGTGACAGAAGACCGGACCCAGAAAAGAAAAGAAAAAGATTATCTGTCGTGTTTTCCCTGTTTATTTTTTCCTGTTTTTGTCAGTTTTTTGTTTACTTTATGGATTATTACGCCTCCCGACTCATCTCCATTGCCCGTGCTAACCCTGACCTGCTCGACTTCGCCAGGGACTTCAGTGTTTTCGCCACGACCTGCACATCTGATGATGAGACACTGAAGTCTCTGTTCTGGATCGGGGTGAATCTTCACCACGCCATTGACCCCACCAGACACCACTGGACTAAGTTGGAGGGAGGCCATCATCCGGTGTCTGGGGAGTGTCAACCCCCTATCCGGAACACAGCCAGACCCAGAGCCCAGCCCACCATCACCCCGCTGCGCGGAGCAAGAGCCTAGCAAATTTAATTACAATTTGCTTACACTTTGCACCGCAAATATCTCCTCAAATCAAGTTTCTCTCCTGCTTCTTCATGGTACTTAATAATACTACAGCATTAGCAATGACAGTAGCAAAAAGTAAGTATTTTTTAAGCATGTGAAGACTTTATTTTTCAGTCCTGTCTGCTTAATGTATGTACCTGTATTTGTTTCTATAGATTTTTCAGCTAAGACTTTGACTAAATAAAAATATATGTTATGAAACATCAGTACACTTGGTTCGTTTAGTTGATTTTGTTGCATATCTGCATTATTTCCTGGTTAAATACAGTAGCATGCAACTGCTGATTCCAAAAAGAACTTAATGGAACACATCAGTTAACATACGACAGTTTTTTAATTGTGCTATTGTTTTCACATTTTGTGTTATTATATCACAGGCTCTCATTTTTTGTGTTTGCTTGCAACATACATTAAAAGACAAATGCCATTTCCTAAATGTAGCTATGTAGCATTGCCAGATGATGACAGAATTATAAACTATAACCAGTGTTGAGGAGTAACTAGTTAAATGTAACAGTATTATGTCATTTAATTACAAAATAAATGTAACCGTAATCAGTTACGGTTACTGAGAAAAAAAATATGGAATTAAATGACAGTTACTTACGAAAATGTTAACAATTACAAAGGGGGTTACATCTGAATTGTTTCACACATACACTGCTCTAAAATATGAGACACCAATGTTTAATGAGTTTAGGACATAGAATAGGACACATGTTTATTTGATAACTGTTTTATTTATATGTTTATTTGGGTTTATGTATATGCGCTATTTGTAAGATTAACAGTTTTTTCCAAGTCATTGTTAGATGCCAGTGTTTTCTGTCATAGCTATGCAAAAAAATGTAATTTCAAAAACAGTTTCTATTTGACTATTTCTTGTTATGATTGTAAATCTGTATTTAACCTCAGAATGATCTCAAAGTAAAAAGAGGTGCTGAAGTCTGATTTTTGGTGGCTGTGCCTAAAACCTAAAATCTATTAGAATCCTAGACCAAACAAATGCTTTAAAAACCGGTAGAATCTCTTGACCATGTGCATTCTTCAAGTTTTGCTTGACCCACCAAGAAATTAATTAACTGCCATTTATTTTTTGTTTCTAGCCATAACCAGCACCCAGAATAAACTTACATTAAGTATATTCCTCTGCACATTAAAAAAAAAAAACTCAATAGGTCAAACAATGGCATTAATCTTATACTCCAAGACAAAACGCCTTCTGTTAGACTCACAGACCAAAATTCTTTATAAAACTCCACAGGGAGTCCATCAATACCAGAAGACATCCCACACTCCATATCTTTAAGGGCATTTAGAAGTTCCTGGTTAGACAAGGGTCTTTCCAGCTGTGGCTTTGAGTCTTAAGCAACATTGGGCAATCCTTCACAAAAACTGGCAGATAGCAAGTCATTTTCTTCGTATTCACTCTTAAACAGTTCACCATATAACCTTGCAGCCATTTGACCATTTTCAGACCATAAAGAGTGAATATACCTGCATTGGCCATTTTTTTTTTCTCCAGACTGAAGAAAAGTTTATATGGAACATCCAATTTGAGTTACGTTCTCTTACCAAAGCTCCTTGTGCCTTTATCCCAAGCATATTGTCCAAAAGATATTTTTTGTACTTTAATGTCTCAGCTTCTCTTGATTATCTTTGAACATCAGCCAAGGCTTGTAAATTTGCTATTTCAGATTCCAATTTTCTCCTAGTTTGAGTTATATCTCGAGAAACATTGAAAGTACTGTTGACAAAGTAATTTTATTTAAATCTTTCCATAATCCCACCATTGTTTTTAATCACTGATACATTGTTTTCTTCATTTAAATTGACTCTAAAAGAAACGGAACACTTTCAAATTCAAGTCACATAACAAATGATGTTTTAAAATGCCAAAATGCACTTTTAATCATAACATTTGCAATAAAACCTGACATAAAACTAAAGAATAATCAGTAAACCCAACTGGCACAATTTCAAATTTCCTTAATAATTCTGCCAATAATAAATCAGCCTTTATGAGAGGAGGAACATTCTTCCTTGCTGGCTGAAACAAAGGCATTACTGGGGTAAAAGTATCTTTTGTTTTTATCCCACTTTGAACCACACTATTCAATTTCTCTACACTGTCGAGAAAAATAAAGACAGCACTATTCATTCTTGACACTGACAAGATACTCTCATACCCGGCTGCCTTTCCAACAGCCAAACTACATTCTTCAACCGAGCAATTCATCACCGGCAAGATTTTAATTCTGTGTCTCCATGAAAGATGCTCAAACGCTGCATTACCTGAAGGCACCGCCACAGCCTCCATGCCTGGCCAGCAAACATTGGCGAGTACGTTCCCAACTTCTAACTTTGCAGAAAGCTTTTTTTTTTTTCTACACAACAACTCAACCCTTTAAATTACTATCAATAAACTCTAAAAAACTGACACAAATAAAGGAAAGTTTTTAGAAAGAGGAGACAGAAACTTACTCCTGCTGCACCACACTCTCACGCCAACTCCACCCACTCACTCACAACATCCACTCAAAGAGAAAGAGAGAGAGAGAGAGAGAGAGAGAGTGTCATGGTCAGAAGTATTGGCACCCTTAGTAAATATGATCAAGGAAGAATGTGAAAAAAATGTTGAAAAAAAAAAAACCTTTCAATAAAATCACATTATGAAAATATTTTTTTCTCTAATATTGGCCAGAAGTATTAGTACAGTGTACCTCTAGAAATTATTATGAGCAAAATACCTCTAAAAAATATTACCAGTCATATTAACATTTTTAGCACATCAGGGTGACTAGGAGGTTGACATTATCCAGCCATGACTTCCTGTTTCACAGGACTATAAACATGGGGTAACATAAGGGCCAAATTCACTTAATCATCCATCACAATGAGAAAAACCGAAGAATATAGTTCTGATGTGCAGCAAAAGATTGTTAGGTTTAATATCAGCCTCTACCTATTAAACTCTGGACTAGACTAAGTTTAGACTATTTAAAACCATGACAGAAAAAGCAGATTACTGTTAATTTGGTTTAAATGACCATTTTAGTCTAGGACTATAGGCTTAATCTTTGTCAGGGAAGCCACCCCTTAATGTTAAATGTTCAACATTTAATTATCACAAAGAATCTGCAACATCTTCCGTTCTAAATGTAGAATATAATTTTGTGCACTTATTGTCAGCAATAATGGGGCAAGACCTGTTTCATATGTGACAGTATGTCAGCAAATTTTTGACAAATCATGGTTGCAAAAAAAAAAAAAAAAAAAAAAAAGTTTTTGATAAAGGTTAAAAAAAAACCAAAA
>NW_015652173.1:562408-591234 GCF_001515625.1 Sinocyclocheilus rhinocerous
AAAAAGATAGCATATCTAGAAATCTCTGATACTATGTTATCGTTGAAGATGCAGAATATTTAATAGCAAGATTTCATTTTATTTAATTACAATTTTTTATAAATTAAATATTTATTGTGTTCAGGAAATTAAAATGATATCTTGTCCTGTTAAAAATAATTTATGACATGGCAAATAAAAATTGATAATCAATCTTTTGATCGATCTTTGAGATTGCTAAGGTGAGTTTTATGGAGTCTGGTGATTTTGTTGAACACCTCATTTATAGCTGATATGGGTTAATATGATGAGGGTGGGATACCGTAAAGACTGATAATCATTACACCAATGCATTTTCAAATGAATTGTCCATCTTGTGTTATTGGCTATTTTGTGAGTTACTAATCTAAATGATAAATGTCATCCTTGGTACAGTGTTCCACCTTAAAAAATACACATATTCCAAAGGCCAAATCATTGTATTACTTTCATCTTTTATTTTAGTTTTGACATGTCCAATTTCAAAGTCCATCTTGACGACCACAGAGAGTGGTATTTTTACAAGTTAATTTGTTACTAACCCTGTCCTTTGCTCCAACGTAAGGTAATTTAGCTAAACTAAGGTTAAACTGTATTGTTTCACTCAAAGTGTATAGTTGTACGGCAGTGACATTTAGTTATCCTTTAACAATTATGCCAGCAATTAAGTGTCTGTACCAGCTGTTACACAAACTGATGCTTCTGAGGACATTGTCTTTTTTGTAAAGTGCAAGTGAATGTCAGCAAATGAAATTCAGCTTGAATGGATTTACAACAGTGCACTTAGATTCTCTTTAAATATGCAAAAATGGCTATATATCAAGAAAATATATTTATATAAATATATTATGCATATGAACTGATCAGCCACAACATTAAAACTACCTGCCTAAAATACACTCCACAAGACCTCTGAACATGTCCTGTTGTATCTGGCACCACGACGTTAGCGGTGGACCCAGCACATCCCATAGATGGTCAACTGGACTGTGATCTTAGAAATTTGGAAGCCAAGGCAACATCTTGGAATTTTGTTTTTAACCATTCCTGAACAAATTTTGCATTGTGCCAGGGTGCATTATCCTTCTGAATAAGCCTACTTCCATCAGGGAATACCATTGCCATTAGGGTGTATGTGGACTGCAACAATCTTCAGTAGGTGGTATGTGTCAAAATAACATCCACATCCAATATCCACAAGATTTCCCAGCAGAATATTGCCCAGATCATAATACTGCCAGCCTGCCTTCTTCCCATAGTGCCTTAATTGTATCTTCAAAACAGAATATGTGGCCTTACCACATTTGGATAACACAGGTATCAATGACTCTCTGAAACCCTGAGGTTCTAGATGCCCTCTTGTACACTGGAGCTGTGATGTGTTAATGGATGAACCATTAATTCATGTGGGAGGAGAATCTTCCCATGCCTTAAATAAAACGTTGTGCAGATGTCAGTTTCACTCCTCTCATCCTGTCATTGCTGAAACATGGGGAAGGGTTTCTATATCAGTAAAACTGTCGGGATAGTAGGGATTGTGTTAGCCGCTGGAGCGCTAGCCATAATCATCGCACTCTCGGTGGTGTACTCCCAAGAGAAGTCCAAGAACAACGAAAATGAGGTTAAACCCACAACAACATCAGTTCCAACAACGGAACCATCCAATGAACCATGGGACCAGTGGTGCCTTCCATAGACTCTTTGTCCACAAACCTACAATGTCACTCTGTGGCCACTGCTCCAGCCGGATGCAACTGGACTCTACATCTTCAGAGGGCTGTCCAGCTTGGTCTTCAGATGTGTGGAAAAGACAAACCTCATCCTCATTCACTCCAATAAGCTGAACATGACACTGCAACCCGCCTTGACAGCACTTGGAAGCAAGCCAGCTCCTACCATTGAATCAATTGTGATGCACACAAAAACGCAGTATATGGCGATTCTGTACAGGAGCAGTTTGGGCAAACTGCTTTAAAAGTGTAGCTTGCCAAGCTGCAAGTTAATCAGAATTTGAAAAAGTTAAACTACAGTGAAGTAACTACTTTGAAAAAGTAGTTAGGATACGTTTTCTACGTTTATTTACGCTTTGATTTGAATGAAAACCGCGTATCTGTGTGGTGCGGCTGACACAGAACGGCATAAGTAGTTTGCGTTCAATAATGACCAATTTAATAATGAAACCTACTGTACAATTTACCAAAGATTTGAAAACAGCATGTGTTCATCTACTAAAATACTGCATATTGTAATTTATACAAACACATTCGAATTTTTGCCCATCAAGAAGCCATAAATGCAGGACAAGGGCAGTATGCGCTCAATGTGACTGGACCAATTCTCAGATTCTTTGAGAAGTATTACAATGTCTCCTATCCACTGCCCAAATCAGGTAAGGACCTATAATATATGAGGCATTTCAATGGTTCTATTATCGAAATGACAATTTATGCAAGACTAGGTTGATACTTAAACCTTTTAAGCCGTTTTTAGATGTTTCACTCAAAATATTGCACAAATCAAATCGCTCTGCCAGACTTCAATGCTGGAGCAATGGAAAACTGGGGTTTAATCACATACAGAGAGACGGCCCTGCTGTACGATGAAGAAATATCCTCATATGGAAACAAAGAGAGAATCGTTACTGTTATTGCCCATGAACTTGCTCATCAGGTATAATCAGGAGTCCTTTTTTCCCAATTTGAACCATAAATAGGTAATGCTTTACAGAAGTTACTTTTATCAACTTCACAACTATAAAGTTTACATCCCCTGTAATTCACCTTTTCACCATCTTCCTCTTTCTTTTTCAGTGGTTTGGAAACCTTGTGACTATCAGGTGGTGGAATAATCTGTGGCTCAATTAAGGTTTTGCAATTTACGTAGAATATCTTGGTGCAGATGAAGCTGAGCCGGATTGGAACATTGTGAGTGTTTGAAGCAAAAGCCAGAGCAATAAAGGGTAAATGTTAAAAGCTATCACTAAGAGCATATGAAATCATAACAGATTCTTCTATTTCTATCCCACAGAAAGATTTGATCATTCTTAATGATGTGCACATAGTTTTTGCCATAGATGCACTGGCCTCGTCTCACCCCTTGTCGTCTAAAGAAGAGGAGATCCAAAGACCAGAGCAAATTAGCGAAGTGTTTGATACGATTTCCTACAGTAAGGTAGTGTGGGAACCGTTTTCTATGTTGACTATAATGTCTAATAATGAAGAACATGCAGACTACATGTGGTTTGTCTGTTAATGCGGAGTCTCTTCCTCTAGGGGGCATCTGTACTTAGGATGTTATCTGATTTTCTGACTGAGACGGTGTTTACTCAAGGCCTCCAGGTAAAAACCCCTTTGTACACTATTCCTTGTTGTACTGTACAATAAAAATCAAATATGCTTTAGTGATGGAGAATGCTTTTGTATATTCACAACCAATTTGTTTCAACAGACCTGGATCATTTCAAAATCAACAACACAGTATACACAGACCTTTGGGAGCATCTTCAAAGGGTATGCTGCAATTAAACAATGCCATTTAGCCATGTCATTACCTGATTTGTTGCCACAAAACACATGTGCTCATATCTGAAATGTTGTAGGCTGTGGACAGCAGCAGTACCACTCTTCCCAAAACTGTGCAAGAGATTATGGACCGCTGGGTTCTTCAAATGGGCTTTCCTGTGGTCACTATTAACACGGCAACTGGCCAGATCACACAGGAGCACTTCCTCCTGGACCCTGAAACTAAACCAGACAGGCCATCAGAATTTAAGTATGTCAACAAGTATTTTGAAAAAAAAAAAAAACTATTTATCACAAAGCACCTATTACTTATTTCAATCACGGCGTAGTTTATTAGATACTTTAAAGTCTTCCTTTTTTCCATATTGTGACATTATACATTTGAGTAAAACAGAAAATTGGTTGTTGATTGGATGGAGGCAGATTAGCTAAATGTGAGACTGCAGTTGATTGTAAGAAAGGGGTGGGGTTAAAACAGACTAAATGATTGGACAAGTCTGGCATACATCACCAGAGTGAAGTCTGGAAGATTGAGCTGACATTCTGATTAAAAATTAGGAGATAATTTTTTTAATGAAATATGCAGAGATGAATTGTTCATAATTAGATCAATAGCATGCATTTAGAATGAATTCTCTTTTCATACCAACTTATTAGGCCTACATATATACTTGATCAATTCTGTTTGATAAGTAATGTGGAATTACCATGTCACAATATTCTTCATTTTTCAGTTATGAGTGGTGTGTACCAATTTCATGGACAAAGAAAGAAGCAGCACAACCCCTATATTGGCTGTTGCAGAAAACTGGTGAGTTTTAAGATGACAGTGACAATAATGTTAGCATTATATTTATTGTGGAAGTGATAGAATTAAAATGATAATTCTGTCATTAGATATTCATGTTGTTCCAAATCCTTATGACTTTGTTTCTTATGTGGAATGCCAAAGGAGAAGTCTTGCAGAATGGCCAAACTGTTCCATTTCATACAATGACAGTGAATGGAGACTTCCCCTTTACAGAGCAGGAATTATTGAAACGACATTGGCTCTAAGAACCACACTTTTCCTAAACTCTGAAACTGAGTACATGCCGTGGGAGGCTGCTCTCGATAACCTGGACTACTTTTACCTCATGTTTGATCGCACAGATGTGTACGGCCCCATGCAGGCAAGTTTGTCTCGGAATACTTCATAATGTCAACTCAACTGAGCTTGAATTCTAACATCACATTATTTCATACCTGCAGACATACGTTGGAAATCAGGTGGAAGGTTTGTTTGACTACAAGGCTTACAAATTGGGAGGATGTGCCTCCAGGACATACTGACCAGTAAGTCATGTAAATACACTGACAATAAATGCTCAGATTTGCTTTCAAGCATCTATTCATTGTATTGATGTCTTTGCATCTGCAGATATAATCAAGTAAATGCACTCAGAGTTGCCTGCAGCACTGGCAATGAAACCTGTACGACTCTCTTCAAAACATGGTTCCAACAGTGGATGGAAAATCCAAATGCCAACCCGTGAGTTTCACTCAATTAAAATCTTAGAGAGTGCATCATAGTTAAAAGGTATATTAATGCAGACTATTTACTTCTTAATTTTATAAGATTATTATTATAAATGTTGCTGATGTTTATAATAATCACAAATATTATATTTAATATTATTGGCAATGAATTTTATTTTATCCAGTTTTGTCCATAGGCATTTAAAGTTGCCCCAAAAAGTATTTGAATATTTTAGTTGCACTTAAAAATGTCTGAATGTCATTGCATTAGAGACAGGATAAACTTCACAAAACAAAATATTTCAAATGGTTAGGTTTTAAAATATAAAGCAATAAATATGTTAAAATGTAATACAAATAGTATTTAGTTACATTTTGGTTGTCAAATATTATTAGAGGATGTCTTTAGTGTGATTTATACTTGAATTATACTCAGAAAAGTTTTCAGAAACAGTTTTAATAATTTTGGACACTTGGTACATTTAAATAAATTCAGTACTTTTGTACTTTTATAGATTGTAAGCTTATTACCTTAAATGAATAAATTACCATTTAAATTTCTCACTGCTTCAGTATTAAGGCCAACTTGAGGTCTGCAGTGTACTGCAGTGCCATTGCTGCAGGTGGTGAGGAGGAGTGGAACTTTGCTTGGGAGATGTTTGAAAAAGCCACTGTTGCTTCAGAAAAAGATAAACTGAGAGCTGCATTGGCATGTGCCACTGAGCCCTGGTTACTGAACAGGTGAGCGCACTGCAGGTTAATGCTGACAAATACATACAGCTCTCATTGTATTAAGCTAAATACACGTGCTTTGATTTATGTTGTAGGTATCTCAAATACACTTTGGATCCAGAAAAAATTAGGAAACAAGATGCCACCTCTACCATCATCAGCATTGCAAGCAATGTGGTTGGCTAACCATTGGCCTGGGATTTTGTTAGAGCCAACTGGGAGTACATTTTCAATCAGTAAGAAAAAATACTGGGGGACTGTGCTATTATTTGCTTAAAAATTCAGATGCAGTTTTCTATAACTGCATATCCACTTTTATTCTCCATTAGGTATGGAGGTGGATCTTTCTCTTTCTCCAATCTGATCAATGGCGTCACAAACAGATTCTCAACTGAATTTGAATTGGAACAGGTATGTGATCTTCCCCAGGGCTGCTTTATTTATTTTTTTGACTGTCATCTTGTACAGCAGAAACTTATATTTGAATGTTTAATCTACGTTCCTGTTTTAAAAACACAGCTGATACAGTTCAGGGATGACTACTGTTGGAAAACCTATGACATAGTGATTGTAGCTCCACCCACTGTTGACAGCTGCATCCTATTCTGGCTCCAATTAGGGGCCTTTAAGAAGGGTTGCTTCCGAGCAGTAGTCAGTTCATTCCTTGTTCACTGCTCTGGATTATTTCATATGGTGTTGTGGCTGTGTACAGATGTAAGTTTACTGTTTGTTTTGTATGGTTTGGATTTATTTGCAATTCCTTGATTGTTTAAATATTATTTATTTATTTATTTTGTTTAAGTTCAGAAACCAGTCTGATACCTGTGGAACGAGTGATGTACTGGCATTGGTGAAATAAAACTTGTAAATGGATATTGCCTCAAGGTGTTTTAACTGACATCCCATTGTGATGCTCCCCCTACGAATAAGCAGTACCCTAAGAGTCTCTTACAACTACGCTCACATAGGTTTCGGTTCAGGAACCCTAGCCATTCAACAATCCATTGAAAGGACTACTGCCAACATCGAATGGGTCGAAAAGAACCAAAAAGCAGTCTTAGAATGGTTCAAAAATCCATCGTAACTCTAAAAAAAAAAAGCACATACTGTAGTTTGTTTGCTCTGAGGAGGAGAGGAGCACTGGGACATTGTTTTGCTTGGCCTAGATGAGCATTAAAGGAAATGATTATTTATTGTGGATAATGCTGAATCCCAGTATATTCTAGAGCTACTTTCTTCTTATGATGTACAGTATACAAATATCTTTCCTTAAGGCTTGCCTTGTGTTATAATTATGTTTTCCCTTTGATTTTTTTGTAAACAAATGTATTCTATAATAATAAAATAACTTTGTAAAATGAAACGGAACTGAATATGCAAAATAGTACAGAACTCTTTGGTATTTATCATTTTGATATTTTGTCTAATGAAAATAAAAACCTCAATTCATGAACTAATTAGTATTTTTCTAGCCAATTTTCAACTTGTGAACTATAGTACTTTTTATGTTACAGTATCCTACGGATGGTAAACAAACTGTTTTGTCTTTTTTTTGTATACCTTTATTATTTTTATATTGTGTGAATATGTATCTTTAATTGCAGTCAGTGAATAGCCTTGTCTCAAGAAACCTATCAAGTAACAGTTTCCCATTTTCATAATCTGAATTTAATATTAGACAAAAAAAAAAACCTTGCGTTGCAGTCAGTTGTCATTTCTGTAAAGCTCTAAATGATTGAGACTGAGTGAGACAAGCCGCTACCTCTAAAGTGAATTCAAGGCTGTTTCGTGAATCTTTCAGACTTTTCAGTCAATTGTTAGTGAGTTATAATGTGATGATGTCTGATAATACCTCACAAAGTTTTCCAGATGGTTGCCAATGGCGATTTTAAATTATTGTCAACATTTCTTTATAATTTCAATATTGGTCTGGAGTCTAGTTTATTTCAGAATATGGCTTAACATCTAATACAAACATAAAATTACAATGATTGAAAATATTTTGGATTACAATAGATTATTTTATGGCTGTGATGCTGCCGTGCTTGTTTTTCTGAGCTTTTCCCCACGATTCTCAGCGTCACACTCTACTAAAGAGTAATGGCTGCATAAACATGTCAGGGAAGACACATGGCATATTATATTATCTTAGTGCACCTCAACTTATCAGGTTACCAGATTCTTTCACTGGCTAGTCTCAGTGTTAATGGATAAGCCATTATACCCTTTGGGAGGAGAGAAGGTGGGAAGAATAAATAAAATGCCATCACAGTTTGGTCTGATCTTTACTAATCTGTGGTGAAAGGGAACATGGTGAGAATCCATTTTAGTGCAATGTGTGTTGGATGCACTTTCCTGGGGATGGCATCACTGGCCACCATTGTTGGGTTGTGGACCGTTCAACTCTTTCCTTCTACAGAAGCTCCTGCTGAGCCCTGGAACGAGTATCGTCTACCAGACACTCTGGTTCCAGACTACTACAACATCATGCTCTGGCCTCGACTCCAGCCGAACGTTCACGGCCACTTTGTATTCACTGGAAATTCTAGCGTGGTCTTCAAATGTCTGAGGGAGACCGACCTCATCCTCATTCACTCCAATAAGCTGAACCTGACCTCAATAGATGGATATCTGGCCAAACTCTCTGCGCTTGGTACCTCAGTGGCGCCCTCAATTCATAAAACCTGGATGCAGGAGATGACGCAGTACCTTGTCATACAGTTGAAGGGCAAGCTGAAAGCTGGAGAGTTTTATGAGCTTTACACAGAGTTTGTGGGAGAACTTGCTGATGACCTGGCAGGGTTCTACCGAAGTTGAATATGATGAGAATGGAGAGAAAAAGTAAGTCCAACTATTATTTTTAATATCTACAGATCTTCAATAAAACCAGTCAGGAACTCTAATGGATGAAAAATCAAAGCTATCAAGATCAGCATCAAGGCTCTTGCCATTGGCAGGTCACATGTTTGTTTGATAAGTCTCTTATGCCTGTTTAACCTTTGTACTGTCATATAAACATGGAAGATTACTTCCTGGATCCATAAAGCAATTTTTATGTGTGTGTTTGGGCACTACATAATATCCACAAGATTTTTCAGGTGTGGGAGATTCAATCATCATGTAAGCATTGCTTGGACAGAGAAAATATATAGTTTCCCAAAATTGCATAATAATAACCCAGCTCTTATTTTATGGTCTGTACCTACTGTTGGTGTTAGGAACATTATATATTTGTGATATAGCCTAACAATAATTACTTCCTCCAGGATAGTAGCCACCAGCCAGATGCATCCCACACATGCTCGCAAGACCTTTCCATGTTTCGATGAGCCTGCAATGAGAGCGGTTTCTACATCACTCTCATCCATAACAGAGGAACGGTGGCCCTGTCGAATGGAATGGAAATCGTTCAGTTCTACCAAAAACAGTTTCGTTTCACACACAATGACTATGTTAAATATTGTAATGTGAACACTGGGTTTAATAAATCCGGGCCCCTAGAGCATCTGTAGAAAAATAAAAACTTTCTCTGGTTTCTATAGTTACATTGATTTTACATAAACAGATAGACATATAGACAAACAGATAGATATCTAATAAAATATAATCTAATTTCCAGCTTGTTTTCTTCATTCAGAGAATGTGGACACTGTTCTTGATGGACAACCTGTTACTGTGACAACATTTGAACCCACAAAGAACATGTCCTCCTGACTATTGGCGCTGGTTGTTAGTGACTACACAAATGTTACATCAGCAAATGACACTTTGGTACGACCATCATTCATCTTTCATGAGCTGTAGAGCTGCTTTAAAAGATCAAAATCTCACATTTATTGACCACAAAATGTGCCTTACAGCATATTTACTCATGGTTCATATGACCAAAGTATGTTTGCTCTGAACATATACGAATATGGGCTTGTAAGAAAGCCATTGAGGACGGCCATGGTGATTATGCCCTGAATATAACTGGGCCAATCCTCAAGTTTTTTGAAAAATATTACAGTGTACCATATCCACTCTCTAAATCAGGTATGTTTAAACCATCTTTTGAAGATTATTGCCTGGGGAAAAATAATATGTAAGGATTTTTAATTCTCTAACTTGAAGACCAGATTGCCCTGCCTGATTTTTACTTTGGGGCGATGGAGAATTGGGGGCTGGTGACGGACAGGGAGACAAACCTTCTATATGATCCAGTCATCTCCTCTAATGCAAACCAAGAGAGAACGGCCACCATTATAGCCCATGAACTGGCACACATGGTACTTGCATTTATAAAAAATATGATATAATAGGTTTTAAATGGCTATAATATGTGTAATACAATAATAATATGACTTGTTTGTCTTCTTGGTCAGTGGTTTGGCAACCTTGTGACTCTAAAGTGGTGGAATGAAGTTTGGTTAAATGAAGGTTTTGCGTCTTATGTATCATATCTTGGTGCAGACTTTGCTGAACCATCCTGGAACGTGGTGAGTGTTCACAAACTAATGAACATTTAATGGACTTACTGCACCTGCCAATGGTTGGTCAACTAAAACAACATTTACCAGTCATAAACTTTTATTTACATCTTTTAAAGTGTATTTTTTTTTATTATTCCATTAAACAAATTTCATGTTCATATGGCGAAACAGGTGTTTAGCCGTTTGCCTGAATATTTGAAGAAGAAAAAAATATGCACACCTTAGTTGAAACGCAGTCCGTGATTTAACTCCACACATCTTGGTTTCTGTGACTTGTTTCCACACTAAGAGTTTTAACAATGGATAAAAAACAACTTGTATTGTTAACATCTGAGGTAAAATTTAGGAGGCTCGTGCCTTTTGTAAATTTCCTCAGGTAACCGTTGTAGCCCTTGTGTTGCTTATGTCACTTAGGTTTTTGAAATAATAGTAATAATATGTTAAAAAATTATTACTCATGAGAATTCAAAATTGTATATATAAAAAAGTTTACTTTTTTGCACATTTTTATTTATTATCTTTCTCCCTTATCCCTCTCACAGAAAGACTTGATCATCCTTAAAGACGTACATCGTGTTTTTGCTGTGGATGCTCTGGCCTCTTCCCATCCCCTGTCTTCTAAGGAGGAAGATATTATAAAACCAGAGCAGATCACTGAGCAGTTTGATACAGTCACCTTCAGCAAGGTGCTGGACGCTTGAAAACCTTAACTTTTAAGTAGGCTATTGATCATTACTATGACACTTTTTTTCTCTGGTAACCTGCAGGGGGCGTCGGTGTTGAGAATGCTGTCAGACTTCCTTACCGAGCCTGTGCTAGTGCAATGACTAAATGTGAGCAATAAATGCAATAGGATTGCTGTAATAATGTGAGATAGAAGCGACTGCTTGTAGTTGTGGTGGGCCTATTTGGGAGAAAATCCAGGGCCGTTTTTTACTCCCAGTCCGTCTCTGCTTGTAAGTACTGCCGAGTGCTGCTCTGTATGTGATTGCGAATCTCGAAAGTGAAAGTAAAAAACAAGCGCGCGTTCATAAGCGATTTCAATGCCCTCCATATTAATAACGACTCCTTGATGCCCACAGTTTATATACAGTATAATTACCCAACAATATAATTGCGACAGAAGATAATGAAGTATATATTTTTCCTCCGGTCTCATATCTATTCCCTTTAGGGATTCAATTTTATTAAATGGAAATGTCCTAGCCTTATAAGCAATTGATTTATGCTAATCGACGGACAGTTAATGTTAGTGCAGTCATTCGGTTATGTTTATTATATTAATATGTTTCAGCACGTTACAATCATTATAGCCTATGGCTTGAGTTAAGGCCTATCTTCTGAATTAAACAGTTTATCATACAGATTCAAAGCGTGAATCCCGTCTCTCTCCATCTCTCTCTGTTTATGGGTGTTTGTGCGTGCTTGCGGGGGAGGGGTGCGATTTTCGAATAATAATCGAATAATACCCAGCGATTTTCGAATATTATTTTTGCTTGGAATGCCCATCCCTACTATATTTCTGATATTTTTCTCCCTAAAAGACATATCTCACCATGTTCGCCTATCAAAATACAGTGGGTGAGGACCTGTAGAAAAACCTTCAAACTGTGAAGTTAATCAAAAATACTAATAATTAGTACGTAAATTATTTAATTAATATTCACATAACACAAATTACTCAGAAATTCAAACTAACTCAAAAAGTTTGTCAGTACTGCCATCTAGTGGTTGATTAATCACTCTCATTTATCACCTCTAGGCTGTTGATAAGTCTGAAACAGTTCTTCCTTTAAGTGTCAAAGAAATCATGGACCGCTGGGTTCTTCAGATGGGCTTCCCGGTGGTCACTGTCAACACTACGACAGGCCAGGTCTTTCTCAGATGCACTTCCTTCTGGATCCTGAGTCTTTCATTCAGAGGCCATCTCCATTCAAGTAGGTCTAAATTCATCTTCAAAGCAACCTGAGCAGATTGTGTTGTTTTTAGATCTGTTTCCTTTAGTGTTGTGTTTACTTTTTATGATTTTATAGGTATGAATGGATTGTGCCCATCATCTGGATGAAGGCAGAGGTGGTGCAGTCACGCTTTTGGCTCACAGAAAAAAATAGTATGAACACAAAATAAGTTTTATAGTGTCATTTGTTCCTATGAATAGGACAAGCTCACAATTTTGATGCATACATTTTTATATAATAAATAGGTTAACATGATTGTCTTTTCATATACAGCTTTTCACTCTGACATGAAGACAACTGGAAATTACTGGGTGCTGGTGAATCTGAACATCACTGGATATTACAGAGTGAACTATGACATGAGAACTGGGAGTGTCTCCTGAATCAACTGACTGAGAACCATGAGGTAAAGACACGGAGACGTGAGTGAAATCACAGACCCAGTTCTAATTAATACATTTGACCACATTTATTGTTTTTTTAAAGGTCATCCCAGTCATCAACAGAGCTCAGATAGTGGATGATGCATTTAACCTTGCCAGGTAAAAAGACATGAGGAGAACTGGGGTACAGTTTTTTTAGACATAAAATATAATTGAAAAACAATGTGATAATATAATATGTATATTTTATTTATGCATGCACATTTAAATTAATTCAGTTACATACTGAATCAGAATTCTTTTTTTAAGGGCAAAGATAATTCCTGTGACTTTAGCCCTAAGAACTACAAAGTACTTATCTGAAGAAAGAGAATATATGCCATAGCAGTCTGCTTCTAACAACCTGGATTATTTTTACCTCATGTTTACACAAACTGATGTCTATGAACTTCTACAGGTCTGTTCTAATACTTCACACTGTATATATGAGCATTTGAACCTAAGAAACCTTAGCAAACCTAAGAAATGTATTATTTGTATAATTCTTGACTATATGTATGTTGATTTCAGAGTAATAGTAATATGAGTTTTGCATTGTTTGTTGTAGAACTACACCAGAAAGCATGGGACCCCCCTTTTTTAATATTTTAATATTATTACTGAAGATTGGTCACATGTACCCACTGGCCATACAGACCAGTAAGTGATCCATAAATATTTTTGTAATTATTAATGAAATACAATTTTTTTTTTTTATTGCCATAAATATAGGTACCTTGGATACACACTTGATGCAGCAATGATCAGTAAACAGGACGCTACCTCTGTCATTGTGTATATTGCCAGCAACCCAGATGGTCAGACACTGGCTTGGGATTTTGTCAGAAGAACTGGGCGTATATGTTCACAGAGTGAGCTTTATGAGCAACAGGAATGATCATTTACAAGACAACTGCAAAATGTTTTACTTTTTAATGAACTGAAATAAATCTTAAATGCAGTAATGTGATAAACAGAATGAATTTGTGTCCTAGGTATTGTCAGCCTTATACGTGGCATAACCAAAACATTTTCAACTGAATCAGAACTTGAGAAGGTGGGTATATTCTATAAATATACTATTAATACATTAACATTTTAAGAATTTACTTCATTGCATAAACTCGTAATGAAACTAAACAGGTTGAACAGGTTCCTTGTCTAATTAATTTCAGTTTTGTTTTGTTTTTCCCCTCCTATCTCTCAACATGTGAAAAGCTTCTGCAGTTTAAAAGTGACAATTCGGAGACCGGCTTTGGATCAGAGACAGCAGCTCTGGAACAGGCCATTGAGAAGACAAAAGCCAATATAAAATGGGTGGCTGAAAACCAGAGAGACGTCACAGAGTGGCTGGTGGCTGAATCTGCTTAAAATCACAAAGACTTCATGACATGTCTCCTTCATGTATATGTGTAATGATAAAGAAAAACATTAACATTTTTTTTTGCATAGCACAACCAGGTGGACAGTGTATATAATATAAAGAAGAAACAAAAACTTTTAAAGTATAATGTTTATCAAGTTAATTTTGATTGTTAAATTTTGATTTGTTCTGTAATCAAATAAATACTCGGATGAACCACAACATAATGATCTACTCTTCTGTTTTATCGTGGTATGAAAATAAGCTTAAAAGCAAATATTTCTAAGAACCTAAACATAGTTGCTGACATCATATAGCTACTTTTGTATATATACGAAACTTGTTTTTTTTTTTTTTGCTTAAATGTAGGACGCTCTGTAGTTTTAGAGCATCACAAAGAAAATCCACACAGAAAATTTTACAATATAGTAAAACGATTTTAAAACGTATTGCCTGTCGTGTTAACAGTTCGTACAGACGAATAATGACAGTCCATATGTAGTAGCATGGCCCCTTTAAAGAATGGTGCGTGGAGTGCGTGGTGGGTTGGTACGTCAGGTAATCGCGTAATTATATAGACACAGGTGAGATTTCACGTCAGGTAATCACGTAATTATATAGACAAAGGTGAGATTTCAGTTTACTCGTGGCATTGCACTGATGTGACCTGTTTGTGTGGGTCGTGTATCTTCCTCACTCCTCTGGAAAGATTAGTCGTGTGTGTCCAGGCATTGTTAGTGAGTATGTAAGTGTCGTGCGCATGAAAGAAGTCGCCAGCTGCTGCTTTGTTGTGGCTTATATACCGGTTCCAGTTTTGGGACGCCGGATTGTTGCTTGCGCACTATGGCGCGCACTCCGTGCCAAAATCAAACGTTCGAACGACCGACCGATCGAACGTCAAACCGAACGTCTATCCTAACGTCTTGAGCTTTGAGGGTCTTACACTGCGGGTGACCCACGTGACGACCAGACGTGACGTCAGCGTCTTGAAATTAGGCTTGTTTGAGATGAGCAAAATCTGCCCAGAACCGATCACCGGTGATCACCGCAAGATGCATGCCAGTTAGAAAAGTGTCCGAGTTACGTCCGACTTGCTCTGATGTCATGCTGACCTGTGCCAAAAAGCTCTGGCGACGGCGAGGCGGCTGTGTCGGATTGTGCAGTCGAGCGCAGTTGCTCTCCACCGACTGCACTGATCAAAAGCATGATGGGAAACGACTGACTGACCACACAGCTTAATGCTCATTGGTTCAGACAACTGTGACGCTGGGTTCTCTTCTAAAATGTTTGATTTTTCATCTGATTTAATGTGATTATGTATTTAAATTATGCAATACTATTCCCAAACATTATGACAGTGCGATCTCTGTGTGAGATATGTGATTGTTGTCATATTTCTATAAAAATCTAAAATACATGTTTGTATTAAAGTAAAAATGGATGATAAATACGCCTTTCGTATGGAATTAAATAGCAAGCACTTTGAGTGTCTTGTTCATCATATTTATTTTCATATAAAAGCAACAGAACTGAAATTATATCACGTTTATTAGCAGCACAGCACATGAGTGTGAATAACGCGATATCTGCCTTTGATCACAGTTCATGGTCCAGATATAAACACTGATGTTTCAGCAGCCGTGATCAAAATGACTAAATGACCTTTAATAACAGTCATTCAGGAGAATTCAGCAGAACCTCAAGTAAATCACATGTTATTTTGTTTATTCATGATATACAGGTGGGATCTTTTTAAATGTATCACTCAGAACGACTTATCCGAATAACCTACAACGATTTTCTTTAATTACTTATTTAAATACAGCAAGCAGGGCCTGCAGGATTTCTTCCGAGGGTATGGACAGCTTTTTTTTTCTGTTTTTTTGGGAGGCCCAAATGATCAGTGAGAGCAGAACGAATGTGTCATGTTTTAAACTCAACAAAATGGTAAAATACATCTATCAAGAGCAGGCTCAGATAAAAACAACAGAGAACAAAACAGCGTTGGATGAAGTGGACTAGTTAAAGTAACGACCAAGCGGCCAGCGGCAGGCAGTGAGTTGATCATAGCCTATGTTTGATAAATTTAGCCTTCTCAAATCATCACGACTTGTCTAAAATAAAATCTATAGAAATAAAACAGTTCAAGCATATCACAAATGTTAGTTTAAACATTTAACCTATAGATAAATGCGCGCTGTTAGACGCATATCCAATCGTTTGTGTGGAGAGTGGAAGGCAGCTGAAGCACGCTTTTTCACGCTCATGGAGGCGCCAGTGCGATCACTTGCATTTTTTTCTAACAGTGAAAACAACCTAAATACGCCGTCATTTTTTCTCATAAAGGTAAGAATAATACATCATTCGGAACTGTAAAGGGTCTACTTTTATTTTTGTGCGCTCACAATATCAACAAAACGTGCTTTTATAAAATAAAGAAAACAAATGCTTTCTGCTGTCTGGGACTTGAACAGGAGCGCTTCACAATGATGAACCTAAACTCAGTGAATTGCCTCACAGACATGATAAAAATATATAGAAAGTTTTAAATTACTACTTTAAAACGAAATAATTCAAATAGAAAATAGAAAATCTTTCATTATGTAATCCCTGCATTTCTCTCTAAAGGCACATCCAATCAGGAGACGGCGAGTAATTTTTTTCATCACCATAACTGATGGATGTCTAAAATATAAAAATAAGGAAAAGCCTAAAACAGGCCCGATTATAATTTGCGTTTTATTTGTATTATTCTATATAATTAAAAAATAAAACACAAATTATAATGGCATAGGCTATATGTAAAACTTTGTGCTATATTTGTATAGCTGCTTATATTTTCTGATTTTTATGTTGCTCTGTTCTGAATACCTTAAAATTTAAAGGATTTGCTGCAAAGCAATTTTGCCTGATATGTGAATTATTTATTAGCCTATTTTTTTTATACATGCAGCAAATGCTTTATGTATAAATTACTTTATTGCATTCCAGACGCTTTAAAAGTACTTTTCACTATAAATTTTACCGGTAGCTTGAATGTAAACATAGTCATGTTCCGAGTGTTTATCTGATGATTTTGCGATAAGGTGAGACTGTTTGAAGACGAGGAAACGAGACTAACAGACATAAAAACACAGTTTTTGGGACCCGGAGTAGCCGCTGCGTCCAACCGCGCCGCCATCAGATCTGTGCATATATTTTCACTATAAATTTTACGGGTAGTTTGAATATAAAACATTGTCATGAATTTGTTGTATTCCCATTTGTAAAATAGCTTAATTGTTGTAGGCTAACCCGATCTCATGATGAAGGTGCTTATAGCTCGATTTTCTGTTTCTATTTGGCGTAATATTTATATGCAAAAATTGACTTTGGCATGCAAAAGATAAATTCATAATTAATGGCATGGCTGGTTCAGTCGACAGAAATACGGGACACATATAGCTACTAACTGCTGAAATGTTTGCAAGGCAAATCTCAGGTCAGTCTGAGCGCTCATGGTACACAGCCTTGAACATGCCTTCAGCCATACATACTGCAGGCGCCACTGACAGTAAGTTCATCAGTACAGCAGGTAAGTAGACCTACAGCAGCATGCAGGAAATGGTTGAGTATTCTTTTAGGTACAAAATATCTACATATATTACACAGCAGCTTGGCTCCTTAAATGTTTAAAAACCAGCTAATTTCAAGACGCTGTCTGGTCGTCACGTGGGTCACCCGCAGTGTAAGATGCTCAAAGCTCAAGACGTTCGGATAGACGTTCGGTTTGACGTTCGATCGGTTGTTCGAACGTTTGATTTTGGCACGGAGTGCGCGCCATAGCGCACTGTTGCTTTGAACGCCTTCAGTTCGCTATTGTACATCGCTTGCCTTGGAGACGCAAGACCGTTGCCTCTTGTTCCGCTGCCACCTGGTGGTCGGTTGCCAGTACATTGTTGATTTGTGTTGTTCGCCTGCGCGCGCGCGTGTGTGTACTTGAGTGGATTGAAGTTTCTTTTGTTTGTTTTGTTGTTTGGTTTGTTTATTGTTTTTATTCTTATTTGTATTATTTGGTTTTGTTGTAAGTCGATTTGGTTTAGGTGTTTGTTTGAATTTTGTTATTGGGGTTGGCTGGGTACTATTTCTTTGTCTTGTCTTACATTGATATTGCTCAGTTAAGGAACTGAAAATGTATGGTTTATTTTGGGGTGATTTTCTTTTTCTTTTTCTTTTGTTCTTTTCCCTTTTCTGATGGTGTATTATGTTGTGTTGGTTTGAAGTAGTGAATGTATAATTTTTTTTTTTTGGTTTTTATTGGTTGGTTGGCTTGGATTGTTTAAATGTTGGTTTTATTTATTTTTTATTTTTTTCTCCACTCTTGGTTCATGATATGAGCTGTATCTAATGTTTGGTGTAAAGGTATAACATCAAAGAAAGTAACCGCCTTTTATTTTTTTGTGATCTGTTTCTTTTTTTTTTGTTTCATTGCTATTATTGTTGTTGTTGTCATTATTATTGTCTTTTTTTTTTTTGAGTATAGGGGTGGCCGGTTCATTTGGTCCGACTAAACCAACGCCATTGGGCTGGTTATATAGTGTTGAAGCACCGTGTACAGTAATTGAAGGTTTGTCTCTTTGGGGCCCCATAAGCAAGGTATTTGTACACCTCCGCTACCAATGCCAATGAATGCTAGTTTGGTTTAAGCCAAGTGGTTGACTTTTAAGGTGTAAAGTGTCTTTTCTTAAGAATATTGAGCTCAAAGTTTTTAGTAGTGATTTTGATAAATAAACTTGTGATCTTGTGACATTGTTCCTGCTTGTCCTTTTCATTTAATTGAAAGCCTGCTACCGGGAGGCTTATAAATTTGGGTGTTCATCAGGGGTATCTGGGGTATAATCTGATTAGGTCTCGATCACACATAAACCAGCTGTACGCTTAAAGGGGTCATATGATGCGATTTCAATTTTTCCTTTCTCTTTGGAGTGTTATAAGCTCTTGGTGCATAAAGAAGATCTGTAAAGTTGCAAAGACTAAAGTCTCAAATCCAAAGTGTAGGTGCCAGATACGGTTTGATGTCTTTTATTTTGAAATTGTCACTTCCAGTTTGTTACGTCATTTTGTATAGGTGCATATTACCTGTTAGTTTGGATGTGGATATTATGGAGGAAGGGGGTGAGTAGCTGGGACGCTCACTTTCTGTTGACCGTTTCACTTTGTTTATTTAAATTTTATTTGGTTTATCTTTTGTTTTCTATCTTACCGTCTTCATGCAACGTGTTGCTGTTCATTTCTATATTGTAATTAAAACCCTTTGCGATCGAAACGCGTCATGGATGTATTCCCACTACTTAGCCCCTTAGCGGGTACTGGCTGCCGCTTTATTTAGTCAACAGAAAAAGCTCTGCTACTGTTGGATTATCATTGTGGATCATTGGAAAGGATTTTTTCGCACACGGCATGGGAAACGCTGGCGCACACACTTAAGTGAAACAACGTACTTCTGTATCCTGACGGCAGAAGAGGTATGTGAGCGGTTTTGCTATGTTTGGCTGCGGCGTCTGCGGCGTTAATGGGAAAGACGCTGTTGCATCTAGCCGTGGAGTGTTTGTGTGCCGCTTATTGGGATGGTTGGGATGGATGGAATGAATCGTAAGCTACGCACTTCTTATTGCGCTGTGGTGCTGCTCCCATTCATGAAGTTGTTTGTATGATTTACTTGAATACGGCGCTGGACTATTGGGATCGCGTTTGTGCGAGAAATGGACGCAGATGAGTCTGAGCGCGTTGCTGAGAGCAGCAAAAGAGAGCCTAAGCTTACGGCAAAGGCTTTGGCACTGAAAATTGAAGCACTGCAAAAGGATCGCAAAGCTAAGGTGAATCAAATGAAAAACTTGATTTTATCAATGAAAGATCTCATGAAATGTGATGAAAATGCTTTACAAGTGTCTTCAATGTTGGGGTCTTTGAAATGTTTGAAAGATGATGTATCTGTGTTGCATAGAGAGGTACTTCCTTTTCTTCCTCCTGATGAACAAAACAAACAAAATGAGTGGTTTGGTTCAGTTTCTAAGCACAATTATGGGTTTATGGAAGATGTTGAACGATGGCTGAATGAAGCTAAAAATCTGAGGAAAAATGCTCAAATAACACAATCAAGTTCTACTCAAAGTTATGCAAATCTTTGCCCATCACTCTCTGTTGTTCATGAGACAAGTGCAAGAGCAATGGATAATCCTATTGAACCTCAGCTGAATTGTGATTCTAATATTCCTTCTTCTGAACCAGTTTCTTCTTCTCATAATATGAATGTTCCAAGTGAATATCAGAACAGTGATATTGACTATGATGATGCTCAGAATCAAGTACAACCAACAGACAGTGTTTCTAATGTGAGCAGGAAAACATCTAGACGAACGACAACAACAACCCTTGGATCTCGAACCAGTCGATCTTCTATTACATCTGCTCGTCTTAAGGTGGAGGCCGAAATGGCAGCTTTGTTGGCACATCAGAAAATGTTACAACGTAAACATGCACTACAGAAAGAAGAGGAGGATTTGAGGAGGAAAAAAGAACAAATGGAGCTTGATACTAAAATCGCTGTATCAATGGCCAAGGTGAAAGTGTATAGTGGCTTTAGATCAGAATCAATTGAGTGTACAAACCTTCCTGATACCAATGCATTGAGAATGAAACATGTAGGAATCAGTTCTCCTAACCCTAATGTGGAATCATTTTTACCTTTAAGTCCACATTCAATGCCACAACAGCCATCTGTATCTCAAGTAGCACAAGATTCAAGGCGTCTTCCAATTCCGCCAGCACAACAACAACAGAGTATAAGATCAAATATAATGTCGACGCATTCTGCATTGCCCAGCAGTAGTCGTCATGGTGTACATGGACCTAGATTACAAGGTGCACATGGATCAAGTTTACTGGATGGTTTGGAAGGAGGAGGTATCCTCAGGCTTATTGATAAGCAAAATGAAATTGCTGCCCTATTAGTTCAGCAACAGAACTTGTCTTCACTTCCACCGAGGGAGGTCCCACCTTTTGATGGTGATCCATTGCGTTACCACGATTTTATGAGAACATTTGAAGAGGTTGTGGAAAAGAAAACGAGTAATAATGCAGATTCCTTGCATTTCCTTGAACAGTATACTAGAGGGCAACCTAAGGAGCTTGTTAGGAGCTGTCAGCACATGGTTCCATCACAGGGGTATTTAAGAGCTAAGACGTTGCTCAAGGAGCATTTCGGCAATGAGGTAAGGATAGCCTCAGCTTACATGGAAAAGGCGCTTTCATGGAGAACAATAAAATCTGAGGATGCTAAGGCTCTGCAGGACTACAGCTTATTTCTCAGAAGTTGCTGTAATGCTATGCAGGATATTTGTTATATGAATGAGTTGAACCTTGCTTCTAATATGCAAATTGTTCTTGCAAAACTTCCTTATAAGCTCAGAGAAAGATGGAGAATAGTGGCCTACGATTTACAGGAAAGATGTAACCATCCAGCTTGCTTTTCTGACATTGTGGACTTCATAGAAAGACAAGTGAAAATAGTCACAGATCCGGTTTTTGGAAATATTCAAGATGTCCTGCCTAGTGGAGGTAGAAACTTGAATATCAAATCATTTCATTCAAAACCCAGAAGCAGTTTTGCCACTACAGTCACGGCAACTGGTGCAAATGTGTATAGTGGGAAGACTGTAAACAACATCTGTCTTTTCTGTGAAGGAAATGGACATGCTTTGGACTCCTGTAAAATGCTTTTTGGAAAATCCCATGGTGAAAAAATGAGTTTCTTGAAGAAGAAAGGGATTTGTTTTGGTTGTTTATGTACAGGACATATCAGCCGTGATTGTAAAGAGAGAAGCATATGTAAGATATGCCAGCTCAAACACCCAAGTCTTCTTCATATTTCATCAGAGAAAAGAGGCATTCGGAATAATAAAGATGAATCAAGGTCAACAGTGGGAAGTGCTTTGGTCTCTCTCCAGTCCAGTGCTCTTACTGGGGCTGGTAAAGATAATTGTGCATTGTCCATTGTTCCTGTATGTGTAAAATCTAAGAAGGGAAGTAAAGTTGTGACCACTTATGCTTTTCTGGATTCTGGGAGCTCTGCAACTTTCTGTACAGAGAGTTTGATGTCTAAGCTTGATCTTTCCGCAAAGAAAATTAACATTCTAATGAGAACCATGAATCAGGACAAATCCATCTTCTGTTATGTTCTTAAGGATTTGGAAGTGTCAGGATTGGATCAAGAGCATTACTGCCGAATAGCCTATATTTTAGTAAGCTATAAATATGTGGCTATATGTTACAGTTCCCCTTTGAAGCTCTTGTGTTTTTATCCTTTTCCATCTCTCCAATCCTATTCTGCTCACTGGTGATTGGAGATGAGTTTTTTGTTCTCACTTTGTTGCAGTTTGCTGATTTTTGTAAAATAACATATCTGTTTTTGCTTTTCAGATAAAAGAGTGGTTTCAGTTTAATATGTTGCAGGTTCATTTATTGGTAATAAATAATTGATAATAAATAATATTGATGATAATAAATCATCAAAATAAATATTGGGCTTGTTTTTTAAACTGTGGTTGCTTATTTATCTTGCGAGAGTTGGCAACAGTGGATAGCTGGCCAATCAGAGCACACCTTGCTTTTCAGACCGATGAGCTTTTTAAAAATCGACGCGTTTCAGAAAGGCGGGGCATAGAGGAGAAACAATGTTCAGTATGTGGAAAATGTTTTTTTTTGTTGTTTTTTTACCTTAAACCGCATAAACATTTAATTACACCAAATACACAAAATAATGTTATTTTTTAGCAACATCATATGACCCCTTTAAAATGAATGGAACGCGGAAAACGAAATATGCTCGCAGGCAGTTTACTCAAGATAATTTTCTTTCGTATCAACAGGCGGTAAACAAAACTTGTTACCTTTTAAAAGATGCTAGTCGAATTATGTGCAGATCATTTTCTATAACATGAGGTGATAGAAAGAATGCAGGGCATATGGATAGAATCATCGTGCTACTTGTACTTTTAACAACATCCGCTTCAAATGGTAAGTTTCAAAAAGATTCGGATCGGGCTGTTCAATGGATTCAGTTCGAGATTATCATAATTTGTCGCATGCTATCTCCTTACTGGATTTTAACAGTGCATTACTCCTGCATGAAACTGGAATTTATTTAAGACCTAGGCAAGTTCGGTCCTAGAGAGCCGCAGTCCTGCAGAGTTCAGCTCCAACCCTGAAAACAAAACTCACCTGCCTATAGCCTTAGTAATCCTGGACCTGAAGACATTGCTTAGCTTCTTCAGGTGTGTTTGATTAGGGTTGGAGCTGAACTCTGCAGGACTGCGGCTCTCTAGGACCGAACTTGCCTACCCCTGACCTAGGCCTATGTGTTTTAAAACGGTATAGCCTACTCTCTAAAACTACATGGAGTAGATGGAGAAATATATAGAAAACAACTAGGCCTACTTATTGTTAAAAAGCAACGTTTTGTTTTTCAGCTTCTCACTCTTTGTCGTTGCTTTCAACTTACATTGAGGGAGAAACATAATTTCCTAAATTTAGTTACACAACAACTCTGGATTTATATTCCAAAAGGGAATATGACAAATGAGGATGACGTGATTGATTCAGATTACATAAAGGGTGTAAGTGACTACATGTATAACTCCTTTGTGAGACGATCTGCTGTTCAGGCAACACAACCAAAATGACGGTATGTGATTATGGAGGTTTTTTTTTTTTTTTTGAGGCATAAAGTTTTAAAAAAATGTATCAGGGCGATACATACAGTGAGTTAATTTTGCCTGTGTGATGAAATCTTCTCCCTAATTTTCCTCACAGGTAGGCCTATTGAAGTTAATCAGACAGTGGTTGTCTGTGAGCTGCTGGACCTTGACAAGCCTGTAAAGATGCTTACTAAAGATGCTGCCGGAGGCTGCACCACAGATGAGCTGTTTACTTTAACAGCAACTTTACTTATACTGTGACTGTAAATATTACACAAGAAGTGCTCAAACCCCACCTGGAAGAATTCAAACAGAAATATGAAAAATTATATTACAGAGTTTGTATAGATACTCTCAAGAAGTACCTCAAAAAGAGACAAAATGAAATAGAAAGGGTAAATTCAAGACCTGAAGACCACTACTTACAACAAACATTTTTGCTGCTGTAAACTGTGTTAAATGTAACAGTAGTTTTTAATGTTTGTTTTTTGTTTTATAATCATGACCAAGGATGTATTTTTAAAATATATCTGACATAATCTGAGTGCCATAATTTTAAGTCTACTGTAGAATACTAACACAAAATTGTATCATTTATGATATAAAAGAGTGTATTCCCATATTCATGATTCGTTTTTTTTTCTGCAGAAAAACCTGAAATCAAATTAATTCAGAAAGCAAACAGATTTTGGAGGGTCTGGTTTGAGTTGTTTGGCAACAGGATTTTACCCTCGTCACATCAACCTGACCCTGTTCAGAGACGAGCAGCCTGTAGCTGATCATGAGATCACTGGAGGAGATCTGCTGCCCAATGCTGACGGGACGTACCAGATGAGGAAGAGTCTGGAGATCAGAGCTGCAGACAAACACAAATACACCTGCTCTGCCACACACCTCAGTCTGGACAACAAACTGGATATTGATTTGGGTAATGAGCTCTTACAAATACACAAAGGATCTGATAAAGTCTTAATGATCTTAAACAAAATTCTTCCTTTTTCGAAGGTAAACCTTCCAGTTATCACATAGGTGTTCTGCTATCTGCTGTTGCTGTTCTGCTGTTGGTATGTGTGATTTTGGCAATAGCCATTTGCATGAGCAGGCATCCAAGACAAGCAGAAGGAGAGAGAGGTAGGCCTAATTTAAAGTTCTGGTATGCTTTTTGAGGTTACTTCGAGATGTCTTTTGAATTTTTACAAGATCACTTTGTGTATAATGGCATATGCTTTGTTTGTATTAGTCACATACTGTATATCTTAATATCTTAATATCTGCACGTAGTTTCCTGGAGCATGGTAAAATTAAAATACACCAATTTTGGTTTTTAACATTACTGTACCATCCTCAGAATGGAATAACAGCTATTAAGATTAGTGTCTTATATGTTAAATAACATTTATGTCCATGTACAGATGATGATGATTATTTGTAATCTTCTGAAGACATCATCCTATTTGCAAGGAGATCAAACCATCACATATTGTTTTATACAATGGAAATGTCACATATGATGGAATAACAATCTGAGATATGTTAAGATACATCTGAGCTGTTGCAGTATTTGCTTTTAACAAGCTGTGAGATTTCCAGTATAATAGGAGAATAACAGTGAATTAACAGCTACTCTGTTTATCCCTTAAGTCTAAATATGTAAAATGTTACAAGGAATTTAAATGAATTTATTTATAGACAGGAGTGTTGCCAAGAGGGTTTATTCTAGTTTCTTTTTCAGGTAGCATTTTATAGTGTGTGTATAGTATTGTTACTGTATTGCTGGGTCTGATTTTGTTTTTGTGCATTCTGCCATTGATCCTGCTTGCTGTTTTACATTGGAGTTTTTCTTTGGCAATCACCAAAGTCTGTCTGGCTATATACATGTGTGACTGTCATATGTTTATTGTATTGTGTGCTCATTTAATATTTTATTGGTTGCTTGTAACAAGGCCATTGGTAAGAGGGGTACTGAGAAAGCAAATAAAGATAATGGAATTTTGTTTCATGTTTTGCTTAGTTATTGTGACATTTGAGGTGATAATTAATTGATCAGTTTAATCAATTTATCAGTTTAAAAGTGAGCGATCAGAGATCATGCGAACTGTCCCAAAACAAAACCTATTTCGGCATTTATCCATCTGAATTGAAAGTATGTGGTGACATACAATAGTAACCTGACTGAGTATTACAAGTCAATATTAAGAATTACAATTTGTGGTTAACTGATGTTCATGTTAGTATAGTATAGAGCACTTCACAAAACATTCACACAAAAGTACTAGAAGTACTTTTATAGTTTATAAAAAGAGGGTCTGTATATTTTCTAAAAAGCATTATATGATGAATATATGGTATTATTAATGTGGCCTGCCAGCAATTTGTTGTAATGTTTGAAGTGACAGACTATGCTGATGTTGAGTAATCCATGCTGCTATCTGAACTGAATGCATGTAGTGGCATCTAGTGGTCTGATTCAGTCAATGTAAAGAATCTTCGGTTTATTAGGAAATAAGCATTAAAATATAAACATGCATGTATTTGTGTTGTATTGAGGACTTCACAATTTATTTATTTTTTTCAAAGAAGTGAACGCATTGACCCCATGTCAAAAAAATACATTAAAATTTATGAGCTAAATGGGTGTTATTTTCAGTTAATTGATCATTGCATTAATGTTCTTTCGACTCCAAAACTTTATTTTAGCTATATCATCTATCTGGATCAACAACATTCTAGGTGATTACAGTAGAAGTTGAGAGTGTTTACTGTCATTACAGCAGCACACATTGCACTGGAAAACTACAGCCAGTGTGGACAGGAAACTTGAAGTGATAGTCACAAATATTGCAACAGGCTATTTTAAAGAGTAAATAAAAGACCAGATAAGCAGGGTCTTTTAAGGTTAAACCTATATATGCAAATTATTTTACACTGTCACATTTTATTGCCTGAGAATACAGTTCTTACACCTTTATATAGCCTAATCTTGTGTGAAATGCTGGTTTCAATGTGCAATGTGTAAAATCATTTAGCAAACTATTTTTATTCTACAAAACAATGACTCTGATGTTGGGTGTGGCAAATATATGAACAACATGGATGGACAGGTTAAAGGTGTGGTTCTATTGTGCCAGTTGTTTGCCAAGTAAGACATGTTTCTGGATCAACATATTTTGTTGGTCCTAGATCAACATTATTGTCCAAAAACATAGACCTAACCCTATCCCTCCTCCTAAACCTAACCCCTACCCATAATTTATCCCTAAAATCAGGAGGAAATGATTGCTGAAAAACAAAGAGTGTAGACGCACCTAAATCTGGTTGTGCAGCTAAAACTGACATTTTCTGTAAACTTATCCCTCAATTCTGATTGGTTGCTTGGTGTTGATCCAGGAACATTTTGCACTTGGTAAAATCACGTTCACCAGTGGACAACCTCCGCTCCCTATAGGCTATAGGCGGAGCTCATCTGGTGCACCATCCTGGGGGCACCAGATGAGAAGCACAGCTGTGATTGGTCCGTTCTGTAATCTTCAGTATGATAAAAGAAACGTGGTTAGGCTACACACAAACGGGTTGGACAGACAGAACCATTCATTTTCCGAGGTCACGTTCTGTCTAAAATAACCAGCCCTGCGTCCCAATGTGCATATATCCACCCTATCTGCCCTAAATAGTATTGAAAATTACTAATATCACATAGAATTTAGGATGGATAGTATGCACATTGTGACACAGACCAGGTTTTGTCTGTTTGCACTGCGCATTATCAAAAATAAACCCAGCGATCGCAAAAATGTAGCCTACATAATATTTGTAGATCATTAATTTATTTATGCTTCAGCATCTAAAGAAACTATGGAACAAGCGTATTTAGCTGTTGTTTCCAATATCGACAAAGCATTTGAGGACAATTTTTGAAAAAAAAAAAAGAAAAAAAAATCCAGTGACACAGTAATGCTTCATATTTCTTTTTCTCTTTCAGTGCAATTCAGATTTATTTGCATGACATTGTTGTCGCCTATTAGCACTGGACGGTTTTCTATAGGTAGGCTACAGATTTTAAAATTGTCATTTTAAATTTAAATTTAATTATATATTTTTTTAAATTGTCAAACTGTGTGGTGTTGTGATTTTTATTCATACAACTCACACAAGAACTTAATTTCCCAGATTACTCTGCGCCCTGATTTCCAAAAGTTACGCAGGCAGGGTGTTGGTCCTCGTCCTATCCCAAATTTGTACCCACCCTCCTACACTTTCGAGACGTAGCCTCCAGTAAACGCCGCTTTGACTATGATATACAAGTCTGCTGCGCAGTTCGCCTCAGTTTAGTCGGCTGAAGTGGGCATCGATGGCGCTCGGGATCTCTTTAAACCTAAAATGACGAATGGGACACCATACGATCTCTTGGATTAAACGGACACGCGCACGCGGCGGCCAAGTTAACACTGCAAGTTTACATGAAGTGTCCCATTTGGGACAGGGTCGCTTCCGCAGTTAAAAGTTCATTCATGTAACCATCTCACAGGAACCAGCTGTGATTCTCAAAAATGTAATTCTCAACATTCTCTGTGATTATCAAAACCAACCTATACAGGTGTTTCGTCAACAACAAAATGAACACAACCTATGCTGCTATTATGTGTTTCCTTTTGTTTCCAGTTCCTGTTTTAGCAGGTATGATTTCACCGCAGCTATAGGCTACTTGATAAGAAACATGTTTTGATTTATTTTGAATGTTCATAATTAGAGCATTGCTTATTTCTCTTAAAGGGGTCATATGATGTTGCTAAAAAGAACATTATTTGGTGTATTTGGTGTAATGAAATGTGTTTATGCGGTTTAAGGTTCAAAAAACACATTATTTTCCACATACTGTACATTAATGTTTCTCCTCTATGACCCGCCTTTCTGAAACGCAGATTTTTACAAAGCTCATCTGTCTGAAAAGCGAGGTGTGCTCTGACTGGCCAGCTATCCGGTGCGTTGTGATTGGCCGAATACCTCAAGCATGTGACGGAAATGTTACGCCCCTACCATACTGTGATGCCCTGTCCGGCCAGAGCGATGATTCAAAAACATGAAAACCCA